>NC_134566.1:33461374-33761374 GCF_025594145.1 Primulina tabacum | reverse complement strand
TTTAATCAGTCGGTTAAACGTATATATATCTGTTGATTCAATGTTTTTAATCAGTCTGTTGCTGAATATATTTCAGTCGGTTCAATGCAAATATATTTCAATGTTTAATCATTCAGTTAATACATATATTTCAGTCAGTTCAATGTGCTCAATCAGTCGGTTAATGCAAATATATCAGTCGGTTCAAAGTGTTTAAAATCAGTTAGTTTAAAAGCATACATTTCAATTAACATATAGCGTTTCAGTGGGATACACTCTTTATTTCGGTCGGTTATACCATACATTGCGGTCGGTTATACCATGTATTTCAGTCACTTCAGCGTGTTTAATCATTTGGTTAATGTAAATATATCAGTTGGTCAAATATAAAATCGGTCGGCTAATGAAAATATATCGGTCGGTTAATGCAAGAATATCGGTCGGTTAATGAATATAATTACTAAATCAATCGGTATAATTACTAAATGGTCATATAACTCTAATAGTCTATCTGATAGTCAGTATAATCGACTGAAATTGTATGTTATATGCCATGTCCTGCTCATTCAAGCAACCTAATATAAATTCATTGACTTTTTGATATTTGGAATGTACACTTAACTTGCAACTAAAATACTTCTCCTCTGATAGTTGAGATTGAAGATTAACCTGAAAAAAAAATTAATCAAGTCAACTAGTAGTATCAATAAATTAAATACTCAATTATGTGAAATTCATGAAATTTATATGAAATTTAAAGAGCAATACAAAAAATAAATATTTTTCAAAACAAAAATGAACATATCCAAATCTTTTGTGCAACCATCTCCGACATTCTTCGTTCTACCAACAAGAAGTTTCAAAGAGAAGAGATCTTGATCGAAAAAAATAATCAACTTCAAAATTTATAGATTACATGAAATCTTTGATATTAAAAGATTGAGACAAAGTCAATCAATAATATCAACAACTTAATCATTTCAATCTACAGACATGCTTATTGATTAATTCATTAACAAACTGAATATGTTAAAATTCATGAAATTTCTAAAGCAATAATGAACATACCTAAATCTTGTGTGCAACCATCTCCGATTTTTTTTCTCCTTTAGGAATTTCAGTTGGTTGATGCCTTTAGTTGGATATAGACATGGAGTATACTTAATCCATCCAAAAATTGAAATAACAAAATTTCATAAAATTTATGAAAGTTGTTCCAATAAAAAAAGAATTATGCTACACTTAATAACAATATGTAAACTTTTGTTTTAAATCATTATTTAACTAATATGAATTGCTATTGATATTGTATCAAGTTCATTCTCTCTTATAGTATCCATTCTCTCTTATTTCTTTTTTTCTGGAGCTGTCAAGTTCAAATTGGGAAATTTATGAACCCAATCACCTCAGCAACCCATCAAACGTGTTACGAAATATTTTTTTTCTTACTAACTCAAAACCACTCACTATTAAAAAAAATCGCCACCTAAATAATCGAATCATCGAAAAACAGAAAGAACATCATTCAATTTCAATGCAACATGCTTTCTTTGCTGCCTCACTTCCTAAAACTTCTCAATCAACACCGAAAAATAAATAGTGCTTGTCTCATAATTATAAAATGATATACAAGTAAAGCATATGCCTAATTTATTTAAATATATCTTTTTCTACAATCTTGTAGAATATCCTAACAAATCAAATATTTGTGAGATAAAAAATATCACAACAGAACAAACGAGATATTTATGCAATACAATGCGTACAAGTAGCTTTTTGTGCGGCTGCTTGTGGTTATGATTGCAGCAGAATAAAGAAAATTAACTGAGGCAAAGCAACACAGAAAGATAGAGAACATGCAAGATTATAAATCACGGGACCTGAGATTTGGACCTGAAACAATCTGGCAAAGGAGGCAGCCACAGTGGTTTGGTGTCATCTTTGGCGGGCCTGAAGAAGGGTTTCTTTACTTCCTAGAAATGGCAGCAGAGGAAGATGAACGAGGATGAAATGGTCGAGAACGAATGGAAAGGGAAGAGGGGTTGGGGAAGAGATTACCGATTAAGTGATAGAGATTACCGATTAAGTGATATATTAGGTTTTTTATTATTTAAAATAATAATTTAAAGAGGGGCAAGAATGACATTTGTAGTGAGAGGACTATTTTCGTAAATGACTTTTTGATGGAGTCTATTTTCCTAAATTTTCCCCCAAATATTTTGTGCAACCATATCTGATATTCTTTCTTCTATCAACAACAAGTTTCAAAGAGAAGAGATCTTGATAAAAAAAATTTAAAATCAACTTCAAAATTGATAGAGGAAATGAAATATTTGATATAAAAGAAGTTGAAAGGTTAGGAAATTCATCTCCTGCAAGATTCAAATTCATCCATAAACAAATAAAATAAAAAACGGAATAACCATCTATTACCTATCAAGTGTTTCGAAGTTCAAGCTTCTATCTGTCACCATTAATGGATGCATTTAGCTCCTCACATTTTCGGAAGCATTATGATGGTGAGATAGGAAAACATATAGCATTGTAAATTCTCAACTATCTAAAGAAGTAGGAAAACAAATCCATAAAACTTGAATTTTCAATTCTCAAACAATTCCAACTTTAACTCACTAGCCCAATAGATGTTTAAAATTATTTCACGCAAACATTCATTTCAAAAATGACAAGCAGTAGCTCAACTATTTTTCTCTTTTTCAAGTGATGATATTTTTTTTGGATAAATGAGGAAGATATTAGAATAATAAATTTTGAACAGATTTTTAACACAAAAAGATCACAACTATGCAACAAAAATGAGAGTTTGACCTAGTGTACCATTCAAATATATGGTTTATGACTGAGGAATTCACACGCAATCGAGAAATCAATCTGCCAAATCCATTGTCTTCTGTGCTTTTGAGAAGAAAGGAGAGTCTACGAAAAAAACTGAGAAAACTGGCACATCTGTTGGAGGGAACGTGAGCTGTTGAAGGAAGGAGAAGAGATCTTCTGTTTAAGCGTTTAAGTATTTTTTATTACTTAAATAATGGTTTTAAATTAGTTAAGAAAATGGTAAATTGGAATATGACAAACAAGGTTATTTTCTTATGGGATCGTGAGGACTGAGGAGGTCTATTTTTCTAAATTTTCCGCAGGAAAGCCGGTGGTCATATATATACACATTCATGGTAAACGACAACTCCTGGTAATCCAGTTTGTTCTGTGAACATTATCGTTCCACTTATCTGTTCCCTTGTCTCACGCTAAGCTCTGTCCAATTAAAAACCAGTAATACCCACGCCAACGACTTCCAGGTACTTGCTCTCTCACAACTCAGTGTAAGTAAAACTATTATAAATTTCGTTCCCACTATTCTTGAATGCTATCTCTACTTCATCCCCATCAATATTATTATTTCATTCCCATTAATATTTGTTTGTGTGTTATCTCTCATTATCATCAAGTTGTGTGGTTTGCCATTTCTTGGAACAACAGAAAAGGTTATCATATTATTTTCGAATTTAACGGAGTAGTGTTTTAATATATCTATTTTGGAGATGAAACCTCCAAATCTTATTTCAAGTTAACTCATTTTAATGCAATGAGTTGGGGTAACGCTTATCCTGTTATTATATTTCTGCAACTAAGATTTAAGAGCTGCTGTTGACGATATCATCATTGTTAGTTGGAATCAAATTTGTTATCTTTGCTATTCTCACTGATTCTCCTTTGATTTTCTAATAGTTCGATGCCATTGATTTATACTGGTACAGAAATAGTAGAGACGTCATGACCTTAGTGTTAAATATTGTGCAAACACTTAGTAATGATTGGTGGCTAGTTACTTGCAATTCATTCGTGGTAGTGAAGGAATTGGTTTAATGGAGTCACCGGGGGATAAAGACCAGAGGCAGTCGATTGGTGTTTTCAAACCGTTGACCAGCATTGATGCTGGAGTTCCTAATACTTTTGCCAGGAATGAGGAAATTGATGTTCAAGTACTTCCTATGCAAGGGGAAGCATCAAGGGATATTACCGGTAGTAGATGGATGGCATTCGACATTCAGCCTGGCAGGTCTGAGATCACTTCTTTCTGTGATGATATTGAAAATATCAAGGGAAGCATGGAGAATAGCATAGCTGACAGGAAAGAAGTTGGAGAAAGTAGCTTTCAGACGATTGGGGACAACAGTCCAATTGGAGGAGGAAGAAACAAGAGTTTCAGAGAAAAACTTTCTGTTGGATTAGCAGGGACTTGGGAAGAAACGATTTTAGGCATCCCAGACGTGCCTCAAGAGGTGAAGGATGCTTTTTCAACATTGCAACAAACGTTTGTTGTCTCTGATGCAGCAAAACCTGGTTGTCCTGTTGTTTATGCTAGCAATGGCTTTTTCACCATGACTGGTTATAATACAGAAGAGGTCATTGGCAAGAATTGGTATGAAAAATTTTCCTTTTCTTTCTTTCTTGGTAACACATAAAGGAACTTGAGGAATAGATGTAGTTTTTTGTGTTCAACTCTGGCTAATTAATTCTCTAATCACATAAATGATGGTTAGGACACAGTACAATCTATCCTGGGAAAAATGTTATGGGTAACTAACTCTATTCGTCTGTAAGCATGAGAGTATTATCTATGTGTGCTCTAGGTTTATGCTTTTGTTTTTATGCTGTCGTTTCTGCTGAAAAAATTTGAATAATGATGATAAATCTCCACTCTTTAGAAGCATTGAGATCTACTTATAACGCTATAATTTCATGTTAATACATGAGTTCCATTAGACAGTTTTTGCAAAATATTTTTGTCCCTGACCTCTGTTTCTCTGGTAATACATGAACTGCACATTGGACGTGTTTGTAGATTAATTTGGGGACAGAAGGTGAAAATTTATGGAATTCCAGTTACAGGGAATTCTACTTTTGTGTAAGCTATTCAAAAATATTTGGACACATCACGTTGGAATGTTGGGATTCAACAAGTTCTTGAGCTCTGAAAAGTTTCCTGTGCTCAAATATATTTTTATTTTATTTTTCTGAATGGCGCATTATATTCTTGAGAACACATGAAAGTCTTGAATTTACTAAATGCTTGGATTTTATTTGGAGATGTGACGCAGTCGCCCTCTCTTTTCCCTTTGGTCCAGTCGTTTCCTGCAAGGCCCCAACACAGATCAGAAGGAGGTAGATAAAATAAGGAACACAATAGCAATGGGGACAAGCTATTGTGGGAGGCTTCTGAACTATAAGAAGGATGGCACTCCATTCTGGAATCTTCTTACTATCATTCCGATCAAAGATGGTGAAGGAATGGTCGCTAAGTTTATTGGGTAAGTTTTTTATTTTTGACTTAGTTCAATTGACTTTTGATTGGAAGTAGAATTGAATCCAATTACATGACTGGGTTTGGACTCTTCATTTCTGACCATATCGTAGCTTCATCTCAATTCTTGCTTTATATAACAAATATTTTATCTCAAACATATAATTATTAACCAAGCCATTTATTCTTTTTTGTTGCTAAGGATACTGCCTTTTAGGTCCTATATGTCATAGTTTTAGTTACTCTTGCACTTACATGAAATGAAATTGAAAAATCGAAAGGAAAATGATTTTTTATTATATTCTTTAATTGTTTGCACAGGTTTTTCTTTATAGAAGAGAATACACGCACAGAATCAGCTAATAATCATAATATTAGAGGATACAAATCAATCATAGCTGGCCTAGCCTAAGTATTTTTCTATTTTTATAGTATTGATTAACACTAATTCCAGCTAATATTCACAGCTAAGAAATCTACTAATACTCTGTTCCATACCGATGAAGCTAGGATATATAATAAAGCAGCGATTAGCATAGCTCATAATCCGTTGCAGAACGATCACAAGAAACATGTTGAGCAAACTGCAGACGTTTTCACAAAAGGATTGTTTGGCTAGATTTTGAGCTTCTTGTTAGCAAGTCGGACATGATAGGCATCAATGTACCGACTTGAGGGTGAGTGTCAAGAATACTTAGGAAGCTAGTTAGGACTTTTTTATGTTATTTCTGTTCAATAAAATCTGAGTTAAAGATCTTGTTAATTAGGGTGATTTATCCCTCATTTTCTCCTCATTTTGTTAAGATTATAGGATAATGAAGTTTCACGTTCAACAAACAAATACTTTCTTTGCAAACCTATAGCACCCTAATTGCAAAGGCTTTATCTAGACTCGTCTGTGATAAGTAAATTAGTCTTCCAACAAGTCTCTGATATTTTTTTATTGATAGCATCTTCAGCTCTACGAAGTTCCAGCTTAAGGTTGGGCTCACTATGTTTCTCAAGTCAAAGTCATATTTACGTTGGTTCACATATATCCCTTCCTTGGATCTGGCGGACTCCATTACAAGTATTTTAGTGCACTCAACTCCTTGATCTCTAAATCAGCCGTTTACCTTCTTCTTAGTCTTTCTATTCTTCATTGTCGTTACATGCAAGACAATGTCATCTATATAAACACTCAAAACTATTACCTTGCCTTCTTTAGCGGTGTTTGTAAAACATAGTACGATCAACTTGCTTTGACAATAGCCATATTTATTCACGGTTCTTACAAATATGTCAAACCAGGCTCTAGGGGAATGTTCGAGTCCAAATAATGACTTTTATAGAATGCAAGCTTTGGCCGGTTCAAATTTCCATTCAAACCCAAGTGACCATTCAATAAACACTTTTTCCTCTCCCTCTTACTTACATCCATGCAAAATGATGCTAAGTAATCAAGCCAGCAAACTTTGAATTCAAAACCACCTAAATTTGAATTCAAATAACACCATTTTTGAATTATAAACAATGTGTTGATCTGTAAAAAATTATTAGGTTTGATTATGTAAGTAATGATGTTTTAATTTTTGTTTTCTTCCCTAAACTTCACCTATAAATACTCATCCATTCTTCATTTCAAAATCACACCAAAAACACAAAATCCTCTCATCTTAAATCTTAAGTATAAAAGTGAGACAAATGATTTAGTGTGAGATTTCTTAAGGAGTGTTTATCCTTGAAGCACTATAAATATTGGTGTTCATCTTATTCATTGTTGATATTATTTATGATGTTCTGCTGTGATGTTATCTCGTTTATTTCCCTGATATCCCAACAACTGGTATCAGAGCGAGGTTCTCAAATACTATAGGAAGTCCTTGTATGCTCTGTGGTTGCACCTTAGTCTGGACTTCCACATCAGCAAAGACTTTCTAGACAGTATTCGGGAAGTGGTTCTTTTGTGTTCAGGCTTTGACAATTAATTCGTTGGTAGCAGTCACAAAAGATGGAGGTACGCACAAGAAAGATGATTAGCCTCAATGGCTCTAATTATCAACTTTGGAAAAGTAAGATGAAAGATCTTCTATTCGTCATCAAGATGGACCTACCGGTGTTCAGCGAGTCTAAACCAGATGATAAATCAGATGCTGAATGAAACTTCGAGCACGAGCAAGTCTGCGGGTACATCTGACAATTTGTCGATGACAACGTCTATAATCACATCTCTAACGAAACACATGCTCGTACGCTTTGGACAAAGTTGGTGACACTATATGCCTCCAAAATTGGCAACAACAAATTGTTTTATTTGAGCAAGCTTGTCCAGGTTCGATACAAAGAAGGAACTTTGGTCGCAGATAATCTGAACGAGATTCAAGGATTTGTGGACCAGTTATCAAGTATGAGCATTAAACTTGATGATGAGGTGACAGCTCTGATTGTGCTAGCTTCATTGCCAGAGTCTTGGGAGACTATGAAGGTATCACTCACGAACACAACACCAAGAGGAGTCGTGAGTATGGACTTCATCAAGAATGACATCTTGAATGAAGAGATGAGGCGGAGATCTCAAGGATCCTCTATCTCACAGTCAGATGTTTTGGCTGCTGAGTCAAGGGGGAGCGGGGAGATATGCCAACATAAAATGTTATCGCTGTGGAGAAAACAGACATATTGAAAAATACTGTCGAAAAACGAAAGACAAATATGAAACCGATGATGAGCAAACAAACGCCATTGACGAATTCAATGTTGTTCACGAGCTAGAGCAGGAGTCCGTAAATTTGGCAACTCAAGTAACTAGTTGGATGATCGATAGTGGAGCAACAGTCCACATCACATCTCGAAGAGAATGCTTTATATCCTTCACACAAGGGGATTTTGGTGTGGTGAGGATGAGGAATAACCACTTATCCAGAATCGTGGGAAAGGGAGATGTGAGCTTGACTACCGTGGATAGCTCTACACTGACCCTGAAAGACGTCAGGCATGTGCCAGATATGTGCCTGAGTCTGATATCGGTCGAAAGACTCGATGAAGAAGGTTTCTGCACAACCTTCTGAAATGGGATATGTAAGATTTCAAAAGGATCACTTGTGGTAGAAAAAGGATTAAAGATGTCAAAGCTGTATGTAGTTCAGGAAATCATTCGAAAGGTGTGAACTACCCAGGGAAAGAGAACTCAACAGAGTTGTGGCACCGACGTCTTGGTCACGTAAGTTAGAAGAATCTTACACGCTTTGTGAGCAAGCAAGTTCTGTCTAGTATAAAGCAGGTTCATATGAAACAATGTACAAACTGCTTAGCCGGAAAACAAAACAGGATATCATTCAAAAGTTCACCTCCTAGCAGAGCCGATAAAATTCTAGATCTAGTGCACTCAGATCTATGTGGTCCGATGCCATTGTCGCTCGGAGGAGCGAGGCACTGGGTAACTTTTATCGATGATCATTCTCGAAAAATTTGGGTGTGGACACTCAAAACCAAGGACCAAGTTGCGGAAACATTCAACAATTTTCTAAACTTGATTAAACGGCAAACATGCATAAAACTCAAATGTATTCGAACAGATAATGGAGGAGAATACATTGGAAGTTTTGATGAGATATGCAAAAAGAACGGAATCAGACACCAAAGACACCACCAAAGACACCACAACTCAACGGATTAGCTGAGAGGATGAATAGAACTTTAGCAGAAAGAGTCAGAAGCATGGTCTCACCTGCAAATCTGACTAAAGAATTTTGGGGAGAAGCATGGTCTCACATGCAAATCTGACTAAAGAATTTTGGGGTGAGGCTGTGGTTGCTGCTGCTTATATATTGAATTGCTTACCTCCTGTTCCTCTCAATTATGATGTCCCGGAGCAGGTGTGGCAAGGCAAAGAAGTTTCCTATAATCATTTGCGGGTATTTGGCTGTGTTGCTTATGTTCATATACCAAAGGATGAAAGACAGAAGTTGGATATCAAAACAAGGAATTGCATATTTATAGGCTATGGTGAGGATCAACTTGGTTACAAGTTTTATAATATAGATCTCAAAAAGCCTATAGGAAGTCGTGATGCCGTATTTCAGGAGAATGAATTTTTGAAGACTGTGGAAAAGGAGAATTCTGGGAACAAGATCTGGAATGGTGGCCTTCAACGTTAAATCCACAACCGGTTGAAGATGAAGAATTTCAGAACGATCATGAGGATGATGATGACATCCGTGTTCACAGTGAACCACCAGCAGAAAGTTCTCGTGGTACAATGACCATGAGAACTGGAAGAGAAGCGCGACCCTCAACCAGATATTCCTCAAATGAATATATCATGCTAACTGACGGGGGAGAACAGAGAACTTCGAGAAGCTATTACCAGTGAACAAAAAGATAAGTGGATGAAGTCTATGCAAGAAGAAATGCAATCATTGCAGGAGAATGAGACATTTGAGCTGGTGAAGTTGCCGAAAGGCAAGAAAGCTTTGAAGAATAAGTGGGTGTTCAGATTGAAGCACGAAGAACACAGTAGTCAACCAAGATTCAAAGCTAGGATTGTCTTCAAAGGTTTCGAACAGAAACATGGGGTCGACTTTGACGAAATATTTTCACCCGTGGTGAAGATGACATCCATCCAGATTGTGCTAGGGTTAGCAGCTGAGCTTGATCTGGAGGTGGAACATATGGATGTCAAGACCGCATTCCTTCATGGGGATTTGGAGGAAGAAATCTACATAGAGCAACCAGAGGGGTTTGTAGAGAAGGGGAAAGAGGACCTCATGTGCAGATTAAAGAAGGGTCTGTACGGTCTCAAGCAAGCTCCAAGACAATGGTACAAGAAGTTTGAATCGGTGATAACTCAACAGGGATTCAAGAAAACCACTACAGACCATTGTGTGTTTGTCAAAGATACCTCTGATGATGGTTTGATGGTGCTTCTGCTCTATATAGATGACATGTTAATTGTTGGCAAAGATGCTTCTGAAATCAAAGGCCTAAAGAAGCAACTAGGCAAGATTTTTTCTATGAAAGACTTGGGGCCAGCAAAAAAAATTATTGGAATGGACATCCATCGAGACAGGTATGCCAAGAAGACCTGGTTGTCGCAGGAGAAGTATATTGAGAAGGTACTTCAGAGATTCAACATGGACCAGACAAAAGCAGTTGGATGTCCTCTTGCCAACCACGTCAAGTTGAATTCAAAGAAGTGTCCTATTACAGAGGATGAGGAAGAAGAAATGAAAAGTGTTTCATATGCTTCAGCTGCTGGAAGTCTGATGTATGCCATGGTATGTACTCGGCCAGATTTAGCTCATTCAGTAGGTGTAGTGAGTAGATTCCTTTCAAAATTGGGAAAGGAACATTGGGCTGCAGTAAAATTGATATTCAGGTATCTACGGGGAACCTCTAAACATAGATTGAGTTTTGGAGGATCTACACTTGAGCTTGTAGGCTACACAGATGCAGATATGGCAGGAGATATTGACTCCCGAAAATCTACATTAGGATACCTGATAACATTTGCAGGGGGAGCTGTGTCATGACAATCAAAGTTGCAAAAATGTGTAGAATTGTCAACCACTGAAGCGGAGTTCATTGCAGCAACTGAGGCATGCAAGGAGCTGTTATGGATGAAAGGGTTTTTGGAGGAATTAAGTTTTGTGCAAGATCAATACAAGTTGTTCTGTGACAGTCAGAGTGTAATTTATCTTGGAAAGAATCATTCAATGCATTCAAGATCAAAGCATATTGATGTACGTTATCATTGGATACGAGATGTATTGGAGAAGAAATTGTTAAAGCTTGAAAAGATTTACACAGATGAAAATGGATCTTATATGATGACCAAGACATTGGCAAAATGGAAGTTGGAATACTATAGAGCTGTTGCAGATTTGATCGAATTCACAAAATGGGCTTGAGGGGGAGAATTGCTAAGTAATCAAGCAAGCAAACTTTGAATTCAAAGCCACCTAAATTTGAATTCAAAGAACACAATTTTTGAATTGTAAACAATGTGTTGATCAGTCAAAAATTATTAGGTTTGATTATGTAAGTAATGATATTTTAATTTTTGTTTTCTTCCCTAAACTTCACCTATAAATACTCATTCATTCTTCATTTCAAAATCACACCAAAAACACAAAATACTCTCATCTATAATCATAAGTGTAGATGTGAGACAAAGGATTTAGTGTGAGATTTTTTAAAGAGTGTTTATCCTCGGAAGGAATAGGATTAGTGGAGAGAAAGTGAGTGTTAAAATCAGAGTGTTCTGACTGAAATACTTTGTATTCTCAATTCTCTTGTCTTCTTTGTTATTAATAAAGAAGTGATCTTCTTGAGAGGTTTAGAGTGGACGGATGAACCACTATAAATATTGGTGTTCATCTTATTCATTATCGATATTACTTATGATGTTCTGCTGTGATGTTACCTCGTTTATTTCCCTGATATCCCAACAAATGAGACCACCTTAAAAAATTATAGCCTTTAAGGTGAGTGATATTTATATAGACCGAGTGGGAGCACATATTAGATATTTGAGGCTGAGTGTGTAGTTGAGTGATGACAAGAGGAGTAGACAAGGAGGATTCTTCATAAATGGTTGATAAGTGAAAAAAATGTATAGAAAGGAAAAAGTTCAATTCGACAATCAAATCTGAGAATATTCAATAACCCGTATAGGGCAAGTTAAAACTAACAACATAGAGGCTCTGCAAAAACACGAGTTCAATTATCAGCATTAAGGCAAATGATATTGATCTGAAACGAGTGGGAGTACATATTAAATATTTGAGGCTTACCGTTTAGTTGAGCGATGACAAAAGGAGTAGACATGGAGGACTTCAGAAATGGTTTATCACTGAAAAAATGTATAGAAAGGAAAAAGTTTAATTCAACAATCGGAATTGAGAATACTTAACAACCCGTATAAGGAAAGGTAAAACCAACAATATAGAAGCTCTACAACGAGAGTTCAATTATCGGAATTAAGGCAGATGATATTGACCTGGACTGAGTGGAGTACATATTAGATATTTGGGGCTGAGTGTTTAGTTGAGCGATGACAAGAGGAGTTGACTAGGAGGATTCTCCAGAAATGGTTGATAAGAGGAAAAACGTACAAAAAAGAAATAGTTTAATTTGACAATCAGAACTGAGAATATTCAATAACCCGTATAGGGCAAGGTAAAACAACAACATAGACGCTCTGTAGCCACAAGAGTTCAATAGGCTGTTTCCAGGACAGCTTACTACTACTCGTGAAACCATATTTATGGAGAAAAGAGGGAACCAGTTGGTTCAGTTAGAAATACTCCAACTGCATAGGTAAATTTCTTGTGGACGTGTCCTTTAGGGTGTCTCTCATTCTATGAAGAATTGAAATGAATATGTTACTGTTCATTAGATTGTTTATAGAGAGTCTTCTATTTGGAAGAGAATCAAAGCACAAATCAGCTAAAAATCATAATAGAAGAGGAAAAATCATAGCTGGCCACTGTTTTCCTATTTTGCTGTATTGGCTAAAACTAATTACAGATAATATTCACGGCTAGAAGATCTACTAATCTATCTATCTATCTATATCTACCTACCTATCTATATGAGTTTGATTTGTAAATTTACTTAATTACCATTTTTCCCCACAATTACTTAATCAATGTTTTATTTATTTATTTAGGTGACTTTTCAATTTTCTGATTTAAGGATTGAGATTATAAATGAGAATGACTTTATTTCATTATTTTATCTATATACCTATAAATATATGAATCTCAAGCTTACACTTTTCTATTTCTATTTATGTGACTTTTCAATTTTCTGATTTAAGGATTGAGATTGGAAATGAGAATAACTTTATTTCATAATTTTATCTATATGTTTATAAATATATGAATTTCAAGCTTACACTTTTCTATTTCTATAAGTGTCATTAAGAACATGTCAGAAAATGTCATTTTTTATGATACTTTTCCAATGAAAATGGACATTGAGAGCATGTAGATTCTACATATTTTTTTGCAAAATTTTTCTAATATTTTATTTACATTTTAATTTGATTAGTTTGATTTATTTCAACTTTATTCATAGAAAAACATTAATGATAAATTAAAAAGAATATAAATTACTTTATACTTTTGTATTAAATTTATGAGATAATCCTTATAATTTTTTTAACTAAGATAACCCTTGTAATAAATATGAATTATAATGATAATTTAGAAATTAAAATTTTTACACATGATATTTTTTAACTGAGTGTTCCATATTATTTTATTTATATATGAGTTTTACTACACATATTTATTTGAGTGATATTATTTTAAAATTTTATTTAACATGAAATTAGTAATCATCGATATTAATTTACAAATGATTCATTTTGATATAAAATTAACTATCTATAATATGTATTTTAAAAAATAGATTTAAAAAAAATCGCAAGGGGTTAAAAGTTAACAAAAACACAACTGATATTTAACTTAATACCAAGTTTAGTGGTTTTATTTTAACACCTACAATTACTTTGTCAATTTATTTATTTAGGTGACTTCTCAATTTTCTGATTTAAAGATTAAGATTAGAAATGAGAATAACTTTATTTTATTATTTTATCTATCTATATACCTATAAATATATGAATCTCAAACTTACACTTTTCTATTTCTATAAGTTTCATTAAAAACATGTGAGAGAATGTAATTTTTTTTATGATACTTTTCTAATGAAAATGGACATCGAGAGCATGTAGATTTTACATATTTTATTGCAAATTTTTCTAATATTTTATTTGCAGTATAATTTGATTTATTTCAACTTTATTAATAGAAAAAAATTAATGATAAATTAAAAGGAATATAAATTACTTTCTACTTTTTTTAATTAAATTTATGAGATAATCCTTATAATTTTTTAACTTAGATAATCCTTATAATAAATATGAATTATAATAATAATTTATTATCATTTGTTAGAAATTAAAATTTTTAAACATGATATTTTTTAACTGAGTGTTACATGTTATTTTATTTATATATGTTTTTTACCACACATATTTATTTGAATGATATTATTTTAAAATTTTTTTAACATGAAATTTTTAATCATCAATATTAATTTACAAATGATTCATTCTGATATAAAATCAACTATCTATAATATGTATTTTTTTTTAAAAAAATAGATTTAAACAAAATACGCAAAGGGTTAAAAGTTAGCAAAAACACAACTGACTTAATAACAAGTTTAGTGGTTTTATTTTAACATTATTACGATAATTTAGTTAATTAAGAGAATTTTATTTGACAATCACTATGTGTACTCCATTTAAGCATATTGTGATTTTGGTTTTGGTAAAGCTCACTATTTTGTTAATTTTATTTTTATTGTTTTTCCATTGTCAATGATATTTGGATGAAATATATTTTTGCTAATTTGAGAGAGTTGTCAGTATCTTATAATCATGTGGATTGAAAAATGTTATATAAATAATTAAATATATACGATACTCATAAACATGATGTTATTCAAACGATTTTAAACATTATCTAAATCTCATATTATGTTTTTCATGATTAGTCACTCACGTTCATCGCACGTGAACATTCCTAGTATTCTGAAATTCAGAAGCCCAAATCTTTCTTTTCTCAACAGAATTTCATTAGAAATTATCCAATTGGTCCCTTTGCACAGTATACATGTTACGAGGACATCAGTATGAAATGGAAAGCATTCCTTCTAGGAATAAAGTTCTAAAAAAGTAAAATAAATAAATAAAAATAAAAAATCTTTCATTAAGGTTTATACTGTAATTTTTGGAATAATCTCCCATGTATGCGTGCTAGGACAGTACCTATTGCTTTATAGCAGATGGGCATTTCATCTTCCTCTTTTTTTTTGTTTTATGTCTTCGGCTGTGATTTTATCTTCTAAGTGTGTGTATATATGACATTTCAAAGGGAGCGGATTACTTGTTTAACCACAATCAACGCAAAATATACTAACTAATAAATCATCCTCTTAGCACTGTTTCTCCTAAAAGCGTAACAATTTCTTGGGTCATGCCACACTCCACGGCAGAATGCAGGTTGAGGTCAGCAAATACACGGAAGGGATAAAGGATAAAGCATTGCGACCTAATGGATTGCCTAAGTCATTAATTCGCTATGATGGTAAGTGATACGCATGCCTTTGCGGTTTATCGCATATAACCATTATCCTTTAGAGTCTCACTCTTTTGCATGACATGCTTCAGCTCGGCAAATGGAAAAGGCTTTAGGTTCCATCGCTGAAGTTGTGCAAACACTTAAGGATCCCAGGTCTCACATGATGTCTTACTTCAGCGACAATACTGAATCTGAGAAGCTAAGCCTCGATTATATGCTACCTGGACCAGCTGAAACGGATATCAAAGATATCCCTTGCTCAGGTTCTCTTCATGATACAAGCAACAAGACCCAAAAGTCTGGACTTATTTCCTTCAAGGGGTCAGTCTTTGACGCTTTCTTTTATGTTTCCACATCCTTTTTCGTTCAACTTAGCATTTCTTGGCAGCCATATATATCTTTCTGTATCGGTTTGACTTTTTTTTACCTTAACACTCAATTGATGCATGCACAAATACATATGTACACGAATGTATACAAACATACTAATTAACATATTTTACCATAAAAGCTATTTCAGACCAATTTTAATTGCATAACAACTGAGTTAGAGAAATGATGCACGTGAATGGAGAAGTTACCAATCATCTCTATTGTTTGTTTGGCTGAAAAAATTTTGAACTTGATATTTTGAAACTGCCAACTTACTTGATGATTTTAAACATTTAACTAACAACATATATGGCTTCTCTATCTATACAATTTTGTCAAATCATTCAGTGGAGTTTTAATATTGGCAGCATCTCCTAGACCATTAATTTCTGTTGTCTGAAAGCATGATGACCGCGATATTGCTTATTTTCCAGTTGTACTTGAGTGTTTATCTTATCTGACTGGAAATTTTGAACTTGGAAAGGTTAAATATTCCTTTCTGGAAACCATTCGGTACTTGATATGCCCCTTTGTTGAATGGTGGTGTATATAACCATTAAAATGTGGTGAATCCTTTTCTAACCTTCAGAAGACAAAGATTTTGATAATACTTGACCAAGAATTATTATCTTTGAGAAATCACAACTATTTTAAATTGGATTATAATTTCCTGCAGGTTCAAAGGAAAGCCGTCAAATAATGCCACCACACACGAAATTCAATCACTTTCAGAGACAGAAATAGTGATGACACAGGACTCTGAATGGAAAGACAGTTGGGAACTTGCTGGAAGAGAAAGGACCATGCGCCAAGGCATTGACCTAGCAACAACATTAGAACGCATTGAAAAAAATTTTGTGATAACAGATCCTAGAATTCATGATAATCCAATCGTAAGATTAAGTAACTATATAATATTGCATAAACACAAACATGCATAAGCGATATCCTCGATACATTCTTGTTAATGTATGAAAAAATTCCTTTTTAATTATTATTGTACTAGTATAGTATATTCTCAATTTTAGATGTAATTTACTTCATCTTTTTTTTTTTGTATAAACAATATATCCTTTCACAGGTTATAAAAAATGCAGTTCTTAACTTGCAGATATTTGCATCAGATAACTTTCTTGAACTGACTGAGTATGCACGAGAAGATATTTTGGGAAGGAACTGCAGGTATGAAAGAATGCCATCATTTTCATTTTTCTAAATATCTTCAGTTGTGTCTTCTGAATATGTTAACAACATTCAAAACTCCCTTTTTATCAGTGAATTAACTTGATCAATAGGATAGCTAGGTCCACTTGAGCAATATGATAGCTAGAATTAACAATATTATCTCCATCTTATTGGACACTTACCCTTGTATTGATTGATCTCGCCTTTCATTTCATATGTGGTAAAATCATGACAATGCATGTCGGTTCAATTGCTCTAAATTGCGGTTATATGAATCTTGTGACCATGCCTACCGCTTACTCATTTGAATCATGTTGCTCTGGCAAACTTCAAATTAAAATTTATAATTCCTGTTTCTTGAGGTTTTATGAAATATTATGAAGCTCTCTTCCACGATGTGCCCAAAATTTGTGGTCATTGAGAGTTACCTTCTATAATATTCAACATACAGTTCCAAGTCTCGGAGAATTACCTAATTCTGGTGGAATTATGCACAGGTTTCTTCAGGGTCCAGAAACTGATCGAGACACTGTTTCAAAGATTAGGGATGCCATAGACAAACAAATGGAAACTACTGTCCTGTTAATAAATTATACAAAAACTGGTACGATAACCCTTTCTATGTTCTCTGAGTAATAGTTCGAACATGGACTTCTGAATTTGTTCTTTCAAACAGGGAAGAAATTTTGGAATTTATTTCACTTGCAACCTATGCGTGATCAAAAGGTAAGGTGCTTTGCCATGTTAAATACAGTTTTTATTAATTTTTTTGTGGCTTATTGAGAAATTTAACTTCTTTGGTACTCTTATTTGGATTTCTAAATTATTCTAACTTGATCAGGGGAATCTTCAATACTTCATTGGTGTTCAACTAGATAGGACTAATCTAATTGAAACACCGAGGAATCGCCTCCGAGAGTCAACAGAGCAAGAAAGTGCTAAATTGGTATGTATAGTTCATACAACAAGCTGCCTATAAGCATTACTGATAATTGTAGCCCAGGCCATATTACATTTTGTAAGTTTTAATACGTGAGATTTGGGAGAGGGAATCTCTTATTTCCACTGAATAATAAAATGAAGTACAAAGCTGAATAAATAGGCTACTGAAACCCTAAGGCTAACAAACTAATCTACCCAAATATTTAAAATACAAGGATGAGATAAAAGATATAACCATCAAACAAATCAACCGATATGATTCTACCAACCAATAAAAGATCCTAATCTAATCTGATCTTAATCTTCAACACTCCCCCTCAAGTTGGGTGGTAAATGTTGATCATACCCAACTTGGATACCAAGTTTTCAAAGATTGGTCGGTACAAGGCCTTAGTTAGGATGTCTGCAACTTGTGTGTGGCTGGGGACGTAACAGATTTTCAGTGTCCCTTTCTCGAGCTTTTCACTTATGAAATGACGATCGATTTCAACATGTTTAGTTCGATCATGGTGGACTGGATTCTTGGCAATACTTATTGCTGCTTGATTGTCACACTTTAGTTCGATCACTTGATGTCCTCCTACTTTCAGTTCTGCTAATAACCGTTGTAGCCATATTCCTTCACACGTACCATTGGCCAAGGACCGAAATTCGGCTTCTGCACTGCTCCTTGCTACCACAGATTGTTTCTTGCTCCGCCATGTTACAAGGTTTCCCCATATGAATGAGCAATACCCAGATGTGGATCGTCTGTCAGTGGAAGATCCTGCCCAATCAGCGTCACTGTATATCTGTATATCTCTTAGAGCTGTCTTCTGAAAACATAGTCCATTTCCAGGTGATCCTTTGAGGTACTTTAATATACGAAAAACAGCATCCATGTGTTCTTCAGTCGGATTGTTCATGAATTGGCTAACAACACTTACAACAAATCCAATGTCAGGCCTTGTGTGTGATAGGTATATCAGTTTACCTACTAATCTTTGGTATCGTCCTTTGTCGATCATTAGACTTTCCTCATTCTTTCCAAGTTTTATATTTGGATCCATAGGAGTATCAACAGGCTTGCATCCCAACATCCCAGTTTCTTTCAGTAGATCAAGGACATACTTTCTTTGAGAAATAAAAATCCCATGTTTTGATCTGGCCACTTCCATCCCCAAGAAGTATTTCAACTGCCCTAGATCCTTCATCTCGAATTCTTTTGAGAGTAGTTGCTTGACTTGATTGATGTCTTCTTCATGGTTCCCAGTAATTATAATATCGTCAACATATACGATGATAACAGAGATCCTGTCTGGGTTGGAATGCTTGACAAACATAGTGTGGTCTGATTGGCACTGTATGTATCCACTTTCTTTCAATATTTTCGTGAATTTGTGGAACTAGGTTCTCGGAGACTGCTTTAAACCATAAAGAGATTTCTTTAACCGATAGACTTGATTAGCCGTTGTCTTATCTTCGAATCCAGGTGGGATACACATATATATCTCCTCTTCCAAATCCCCATTTAAGAAGGCATTTTTGACATCAAGTTGATATAGGGGCCAGTCTAGATTTGCAGCAATAGATAGAAGAACACGAACCGTATTTAACATGGCGACAAGAGCAAATGTCTCCTGATAATCAATCCCATATGTCTGAGTAAACCCTTTGGCTACTAGTCTAGCTTTGTATCGTTCAACACTCCCATCAGCCTTATGTTTGATTGTGAAAATCCACTTGCAACCAACAGTCCGTTTTCCAGGAGGGAGATTTGTGATCTGCCAAGTGTTATTTTTCTCAAGAGCATGTATTTCGTCAAAAACTGCTGCCCTCCATTGTGGATGTTCCAGGGCTTCAGTGATGTTTGATGGGACCTGTACTTGGTCTAAATTCACAATAAAAGCTCGATATGCAGGAGACAATAGATCAAGAGAGACAAAATTGCTGATAGGATATTGAGTGCATGATCTGATTCCTTTTCTTAATGCAATAGGTCTATCATCGATATCATGGGAGTTGATAATTGACGTACCTTGATTGTTTTCCAGAGGATCTGGGATCGAGGGAGTGCTCTTGGTTTGCTGATTGTGTGGTTGGTCTTGAGGAGAATTCCTACGAGTGTACACATGATCAAATGGAAGGATTTGGGAATGATTTGGTGGAAGGATTTGGGAATGATTTGGTGGTTGGGAATGATTTGGTGGGATAACGTCTACACCATCAGTATGTATGGGATCCAGATTCTGAAGGTCATAAAGGTCATGGCCGTGAATTCCTTGCTCCCCCTGAGCTGAGGAAGATGGAAAAAACGGATCAGACTCATGGAAAGTTACATCCATGGTGTTGTAGAATTTTCTTGTGGTCGGAGAATAACATTTGTACCCCTTTTGATTGGAAGAGTATCCTAAGAAGATGCATTTTAATGAGCGTGGGTCAAGCTTGCTTCTATGTTGGGAATGTATATGCACAAATGAGACACACCCAAAGACACGTAATGGGAGATTGTGAATTAGGTGTGAGTTAGGATAGCTGCTGAGAAGAGATTGAATGAGAGTTTGGAACTTAAGGACTCTAGAAGGCATTCGATTTATGAGATATGTGGCTGTGAGGACAGCATCACCCCAGAAGTGATGGGGAACATTATGCGTGAATAGTAAAGAACGAGCTACCTCAAGGAGGTGTCGGTTTTTTCTTTCAGCGACACCATTTTGTTGAGGTGTGTCAACGCAGGAGCTTTGATGAATAATTCCCTGAGTGGTTAGGTAGTCTCCAAGAACAGTGTTAAAGAAATCTCGAGCCCGATCAGTTCGTAAAATTTGGATATTGGCGGAGAATTGTGTCTGTATCATGGTGGAGAATGTTTTGAAAATTGTAGACGTCTCATTTTTGTCTTTCATGAGAAAAACCCATGACAGACGAGTATGATCGTCAACAAACAGTAGAAACCACCGAGTACCCGTAATGTTTTTTATACGAGAAGGACCCCAAATATCGCTATGTATTAGGGAAAAGGGTTTTGATGGTGTGTATGTATGTGGTGTGAACGATGTGCGAGTGTGTTTTGAAAACTGACAAACATCACAATAAGGCAAATGAGAAGTTTTGTTGTTTACTAATGATGGAAATAGTTTCTTGAGATACAAAAAATTTGGATGACCTAGACGATAGTGCCATAACAAAAATTCGTTATTCCTAATGGATTGGACTGCGGAAGTATGGTGGTCAGGGGCATTGGAAGATGACTCTACGGGCGGCTTCATCGTGAATAGGTAGAGACCAGCACAACACTTAGCATTGCCAATCGTCCTCCCCGATTCCAGGTCCTGAAAAACACATGAGTCAGTTGAAAAAATGGTCGAGCAATGTAAGTTCTTGTTGAAAGCACTGACAGACAGCAAATTACAATGAAGTGCAGGAACGAACAAGACATTATGTAAGCATAATTCTGGGGATAACCAAATTGAACCCGAACCCAGAACTTTTGTACAAGAACCATCTGCCACTCGAACTGATTTAGAGACTCGTGAGGGGCTGTATGAGGTGAACATCTGTAATTGGCTGCACATATGGTCTGAAGCACCAGAATCTACTATCCAGTAGCTAGATAAATTAGTCTGGGAAATAAGGGTGAGGGGAATATCACCTGGGATTGCTGTACTACCCGTTCCGATGACTGAGGATGGCATCACATGCTGGGAGAATAATTTCTGTAGCGCCTCCAACTGCTCCTTGGTGAAAGGCGCTGCTATGGGAGGAGTCGGTTCAGAAATCACGCTGTGAGCGCGGCGATCTCTGGCTGGCTTCCAATCAGGTGGTTTCCCATGTATCTTCCAGCAACTCTCGATATTGTGAGTTGGTTTCTTGCAATATTCACACCAAGGACGTCCTGGAATCATTTTTCCTTTTGTGTTGCTTGAAGGCTGCCCTTGATGAAGTCCTTGGGGGGCTGTAACATTACTAGTTGGAAAGCTATTTTGGCGTTGAACGACCAGTGCAGAGTTATCAGATGACTGAGGAGATGAGCCCAGCATCACCTTGCGTCGGCTTTCCTCCTGGCGAACCACTGAGAAAGCAGCACGGAGGTTCGGCAGGGGGTTTGTGCTAAGGATTCTGCCCCGGACGTCATCGAAGTTGTTGTTGAGACCCATGAGGAACTTGAAGACTCGTTTGTTTTCAATAAATGATCTGAACACCTTTTCGTCTTTGGAGCATTTCCAATCATGTGTCTCTGTCAAGTCAATGGTTTGCCAATTGCGGGTAAGAGAAGAGAAATACTCAGTCACTGTGGAGTCTTCTTGTCGCAGATTATGAACCGCCGATTCGATTGCAAAGAGTTCAGCCGTATTGTCGCGGCAGGAGAAGGATTCACGGGCAGCCTCCCAAATCTCCGAGGCAGAGGGATAAAGGAGAAAATTCTCCCCGATCTCAGGAATCATGGAATTGATTAACCATGCCATCACTTGGTTGTTTTCAGCCTTCCATGTTTTGTAGTTTGGATCGGTGGTTTCGGGCTGTGATGAGGAACCCGTGAGAAGCTCTTCTTTCCCTCGGCCGCATATGTACATGAATACAGATTGTGACCAAGGTAAGAAATTCTTGCCATTAAGTTTATGGCAAGTGATTGAAAGGGGTGATGCGTCGCTTGTGATTTGAGGAGCCGGTGAAGAGGTTGTGATTTGAGAGGTGGAGGCCATCCCGGATTGCGTCCCGTATTTTGTCATGGATCGGCTGCCAGTGGCTCTGATACCATGTAAGTTTTAATATGTGAGATTTGGGAGAGGGAATCTCTTATTTCCACTGAATAATAAAATGAAGTACAAAGCTGAATAAATAGGCTACTGAAACCCTAAGGCTAACAAACTAATCTACCCAAATATTTAAAATACAAGGATGAGATAAAAGATATAACCATCAAACAAATCAAGCGATATGATTCTACCAACTAATAAAAGATCCTAATCTAATCTGATCTTAATCTTCAACACATTTCAAAGTGTAGCAAATAGATCAATTTATTGATATATCGAATTTTGATAGACACATGCCGGAATCCCTTCAAAGCACAATTAGCCCTACTCGACTATACTTATTTTTAAGAGCAACGAGGGAATTCAATCCATCTTTTGTGAAAACACTCAACACAATATTTCAAACTTAACTAGAAAATCTTTTAGTAAGCATACCTTTGCATGAAGTTAGTGTAGAAAAGATTAGATTCTGTTTTCCTTAATTTATTTTGTTTTCTAGTTAGTTAGGATCCCTTAGGGAATTTTGTTTCCTTATTTGGTGGACTTGAATAATCTATATATTTAAATGTAAATGTTTTTATGGGGATAAGAAGAATATTCAGCATTACTTCATGGTATCAGAGCCGATCCTGTGCCCTAGCCGCACTTCTTCATTCTCATTCAGCCGCGCTTCTTTATTCTTATTCGCCAGCCATCCTCATGAGCAAATACGGCATGGAGTCACAAACATCTTCCTCGGAAGTCACTTCCACCGAGGTCAATTCCCCAATCTCTTCTACCCATGTTTTCTCCTCTAATATTGTTACAAACCATAAACTCCATGGCCATAATTATCTCCAATGGTCCCAGTCTGTATTCATGAATGTTTGCGGTAGAGAGAAGGATGGACATCTCACCGGTGAAACTGTGGCTCCGCAGACTATGGATCCCAAACACCGATCTTGGAAGACTGATGATCATCTTGTTATGTCTTGGCTGATAAATTCCATGACTGCTGAAGTTGGAGAAAATTTTCTACTTCTCAAAACAGCCAAGGACATATGGCAAGCGGCACTTGAAACATATTCAAGCACAGAAAATACCTCTGAACTGTTTGAGGTTGAGACGAGACTGTATGACCTCAAACAAGGGGATATGAGTCTCACTCAGTATTTTAACACTCTCACAAGCCATTCCAAACTCGGTTTTAGAGAGAAATCCATGCTAATGCCAGCTATCACAGAGACCAGTACCGAGGGTGAGCAGATAGAAGCATTGCAGAAAATGCTAAGTCAAGCGTTGAGTTCTGGACAACCACCCCACGCACCTGCTGAGTCACACACCGTTCTCCTTGCACACCAAGGTATCATATCCTATGCCCATATTGTCAAAAATAGATCCTTACAGCGATGGATAATCGATTCAGGAGCCTCAGATCACATGACTAGAGATATCAGCCTTCTCAAAAATTATCAGCCGTGCACTAGCAATTCTGGAGTCCGAATAGCTGATGGCTCTCTATCACGGGATCTCAACTGTGTGACTAAGTTTTATTCCAATCTTTGTGATTTTCAGGCAGTGGATTTGGGGAAGGTGATTGGCAGTGTTGAGATGTATGGTGGTCTGTATTTGCTCAAAGAAAATAATCTCCTCAGTAGACAAGTTCAATTGCCAAGTTTTGGTCCTACATCAAATCCAGTCAAGTGTTTTTCAAATTCTGTGTCTGCTTCCAATTCAGCATCTGTTGAAAGTTAAGTTATGTTATGGCATTTTCGCCTTGGTCATCCTTTCTTTAATTATATAGTAAAATTGTTTCCTCATTTATTCATTAATAAAAGTTCATGCGTTTATAAATTTGAAATTTCTCAATTTGCCAAGCATACAAGAAGTGTGTATCTGAGCTTACAATACAAACCTTCATCTCCATTCTCTATCATTCATATGATATTTGGGGACCCTCGTGCATCAAGAATATCAATGGGGCTAGGTAGTTTGTTATATTCATAGAAGACCACACAAGAATTAATGGGACCTTTCTCATGAAGGAAAAATAAGAAACATCCATAATTTTTCAATTCTCTCACTCTATGATATCCACCCAATTTCAAAGCAAAGATCCAAGTTCTTAAGACCGATAACGCTAAGGATTACTTCATTTCTATCCTTCGATCTTATCTCTCCAAAGATGGTATCATTCACGTAAGTTCTTGTGTGGGGTGGAAAGGAAAAATAGACATTTACTGGAAGTTGTCCGTGCCATCATGTTCACCGACAATGTTCCTAAATATTTATGGGGGGAAGCCATTCTTACTGCCACCTACCTCATCAATAGGATGCCAAGTCGAGCCCTAAAATTTCGAACCTTCTTACTGCCACCTACCTCATCAATAGGATGCCAAGTCGAGTTCTAAAATTTCAAACCCCTCGTAAGACATTTTTTAATGCCTATCTTCACATTCATTCCTTTTCCTCGGATCTATCACTCAAAGTTTTTGGATGTTCTTCAATTGTTCACATTCACCAACATCATCGCACCAAATTTGATCCAAGATCCCTCAAGTGTATATTGGATACTCCTCCAACCAAAAAAGTTACAAGTGTTGCTCTCCTATCACTCGAAAAGTATACAACGCCATTGATGTGACATTCTTTGAACATCCCAAATCTGACTTTTAGGGTGAAAATCGGATTTGGGATCTTCTCCAAGATACCAATGATATACCAGCCCAACAAATATATGTTCATGTGTTCATCCCTGGGCCTGAGATATTTCCAACACCATCCCAACAAATATCACTCATGTGTCCATTCTCGATCCTGAAATAGTTCCAACCGTGGATATTCCTATGACTGAAACAGCTCCACTTGATGCAAACCAACCACAACTTGACACTCACAATTCTGAACTATAGAAGGAGAAGACCCATCGAGCATATACAGGAAACCATTCCAAATCAGAATTCTCAATCATTAGAACCGGATCCTCCTGCACCTGATGATTACATGATTGATGATTTGGATCAGCCCATTGTTCACCGGAAAGGTGTTAGGGGGTGCATTATCATCCTATCGAGAAGCATGTAGCCTATGGGAAGTCGCTGCCTACATACATGGAATTTATTACAACCCTTGACAGCATAAAGGTGTCTGATTCAGTACAGGAAGCTCTAAAGATTCCAGCATGGAAAAAGGCAGTGGAAGAGGAGTTTCGAGCTTTAGAAATGAACAATACATGGAGACTAGTAGAGCTACCACATGGCAAAATTCCAGTTGGTTATAAGTGGGTATTTACAATAAAATACAAGGCAGATGGCAGTGTTGAAAGATTCAAGGCTAG
Organism: Primulina tabacum; assembly: GCF_025594145.1. Taxonomy (NCBI): domain Eukaryota; kingdom Viridiplantae; phylum Streptophyta; class Magnoliopsida; order Lamiales; family Gesneriaceae; genus Primulina; species Primulina tabacum. The sequence continues at coordinate 33,735,391 of NC_134566.1, read as the reverse complement.
ACTTGTGGCCAAAGGTTTCACTCAGTCATATGGAATTGACTACCAAAAGACATTTCCTCCAGTTGCCAAACTCAAAACAGTTCGGGTTTTGCTCTCTCTTGCAGTGAATCTAGATTGGCCTCTTCACCAACTTGATGTAAAGAAAGCTTTTCTAAATGGAGATCTAGAAGAAGAAGTTTATATGATTATTCACCCAGGAATGGAAACCAAGTCAAACAGCAGGTTAGTATGCAAACTTAAGAAGTCCTTGTATGGCTTGAAGCAGTCGCCACGAGCTTGGTTTGATAGGTTTGCTAAGACTGCGACTGCTAATGAGTATCACCAATGTCAGGCAAATAATACATTGTTCGTAAAAAGCAAACCAGGAGGAAAAATTGTTATTCTCATAGTACTTGTTGATAAAATCATTTTGACATGAGATGATTCAGAGGAAATTACCAGTCTCAAGACATGTTGGCTACAGAGTTTGAAATCAAGGACCTTGGGAACATAAGGTATTTTCTAGGGATGGAATCAACGACCGCACCTGAGAATCCTGCCGGCACTGACAGCCGGACGCCGGATAACGAAGTCGCCGGTGGTCCTTTAACCTTTTCTTTCCTTTCTCTCTCCTTGCCCTACTCCAGTGACTCTCGTTTCTTTTTCACGGAAGTGCATTATCGTTGGAGGGCGTCTGTATCCAGTTTTGTGGTTTTAGCCCACCGGAATTCTTTTGTTGCTTCCCTCAACGCTAACCATTGTCCTTTTCATCGGCACGGATATGAATGCACGGCCCAGTACGAGAGCACCTACTGTCCTTAGGAATGCTTCCAGGGATGAAGTCATTAATATTGAACAGAAAGTGTTCACTCTAAGATTGGAGATTCTCTATATGGTGGTCTGAAAAAACTAGGAATGCTACTTATTTGCTGGATTTAGACGAGAAGAGACAAGCTGGCTCAGTCTAAGACTCGAGGATTTCATCAACAATCCTTATTCGGGTTCGGACTTCTTTTGTTTTAGGGGCAGGACATCGGTCTTCACTATACAACGATTCTCAAACAAGCGTGGACGATTCTTAGAGGTTACCAAGTTTAGTTTGCGAGGTAGAAAGCAGGTCACAATTGTTCCCAGCGGCTTTAATTCAGGGGGTGGAAAAATATCTCAAATACGTTGGTAATGCTACTGTCAGGGAATTCTCAGAGGAAACTGCATCAACCTGCCATTGGGTACGGGTCAGCAAAGACAAGATTTAATACATTAATCCGGGATGACAGCAATAAGGAAAAGGAGTTTAGCCGAGGGTCGCTGAAAGAGAAGGAAGGCAGTGGTAGGACGATGATGGGTAGGAAGTGGAATGAAGCACTTATTGTTACTAGAGGTAGGGTGAACAGTTCGTGGGATCAGATTCAGACCGGTCTTGCCAAATACAAAAACAGGAGAGTTGAATTATTTCTGTTCCAAGCTAACAAAGCCGTATGGTGGCCTTCCGACTCTTCCGAATTTTCATATTATCTAAATTTAAAGAGATGTTTCTTTGACAATGGGGTGACTTCGACTTTTGAGGCATGTAGACCGGATATCATTACAGTTGATACGGTGGAAAAATGCTGCAATAGGTGGGTTTGGATCCTTGGATTACCATGGAATCTATGGTCGACAGAAACTTTCAAAATCATAGGGGATCAATGCGGAGGTTTGATAGACATCAGTGCGGATACATTACTCTTCAGAGAATTAGGGGCAGCAAAGATTAAGGTGAAAGGTAAGGAAGGAGGGTTTGTTTGCACTAGGATGCAGATCCATTGAAGGGGGAGACCATAGAGATTTGAATTAGGGTAGACTCCTTCGATCTTGGAGCTTACGAGCAATACGGACGACAATCATACGCACATGTGGTGGTCAATGGTAAACGGACCTTGGCGGGGTGGGGTAACTCAATTATGCGCCGGAAACAAATCAAAAATGAAGACCTCAACAGTTGCCATACTGATGGGAAGATCGAATCAGGGGTTATATTGCATCAAGCAACAAGCACAACAGATGGGAGGCTAGGACTCGAATCTGGCAATAAAGGGGAGAGGATGGAAGAAGTGCAAGGGACTGTGCATTTGAAGAATAAGCAAACTGGTCTAGCAGAAAAATGTGCGATGTCAGCACCTCTTTCGAGGGGAAAGGCTTTCAAAATATTGAGGAATATAACTCCAAAGGAAGTTACAAGATTCAGCAGGCTCACCCGTTCAATCCATGAATATCAAAGGAGCCGAGGAGCAAGATAAGAGGGTGGATAATGAAAGCAACAAGTCACAATTGCCTACATATGGAAAAATATGCACTCGAAGACAAAAGAACATAAATATTGAGGATGAGGCTGCCAATGACGATGGCGGGATAAAATATTCAGGGCTATTGAATCATGAAGAAGTTAGCAAGCTGGGGGAATTTGATATGGAAGACAGAGAAGAATGTGTGTTCAACGACTTACAAGATGACTTGCTGGAGGAAGAATTCGAATCGTCCGACTCAGATAGTCATGTCTCTGAACAATCTGAAGATTCAGTTCACATCGAAGGAGTAGTAAAGGATATTGAGGGGCTGTTTTCATCATCATATGAGCATCCGTCTAACATCGAGTCACTTCAACATGAAGATGAGATACCTTCAGCGGGACATGTATTTTCCAGATTTCACTCATCGATCCTTAGCCATTCTTTCAAACTTCATTCCATTTTTCCAACGTTGTTTTCTGTCCTGGGGTTGTCTAGTGGTCTCTTAGGTGGAGGGGCAACGAGGTTAGATGATAAGTCGAGTTCCGAGGGAGAGATTTCTAAAAGGGCTGCAGTGGCTGACAATTTGGGCACCGAAATGGAGTTTGAGGGAAAAAATCCAGAAGTGAATTGTTGGGGAGGGGTTGAGAAATCATCAGGTCTTTTGAGCAGAGAATTACACAGACTTAGATTCGGGGTTAACTACGAGAGAGGTTCGACCTCAAAGGGTCCTAAGACGGTTTTATGAAAATTTGCTCTTGGAACATTAGGGGCGGGGGTGCAGCAAGGAGGGAACTGGTACGAACAATCATTCGAAAGGAAAAACCGGATATCGTCGTACTTTTAGAAACTAAGCAACAAGTGGTAGACAGACTGTTCGTTTGTGGAAATCAAGATTTGTGGATTGGGTCAGTCTACCATCACTAGGGAGATCTGGAGGTATTTTTGTGATGTGGGATCTTAGAGTGGTGGGGTAAGTGACAATTTGATAGGGGGATTTTTCGGTGTCGATTGAAATTCAAGGGAATGATCAGATCAAATGGTGGTTCTCGGCCGTCTATGGACCGGTTCAATCAAGACAAAGAGAATTATTTTGGGATGAATTAGCAGAGTTGCATTCTATTTGCGGAGACAAATGGTGCTTGGGAGGTGACTTTAACGTGGTCAAAAATACGGAAGAAAAGATGAACCTTTCCAATACCACGAGTATGTCATGTTTCGATAATCTGACTGGGGAATTGGGATCACATGACCCCCTTTTGTTGAACGCGAAGTACAAGTGGTCAAACCTTAGGGCTGATCCGATATGCTGCCGACTAGATAGATATCTTATTTCGAGGGGCTGGATGGACATTTTTCCAACATTAAGACAAACGGTACTGCCCAGAATCACCTCGGACCACTGCCCAATCTTGCTTGATACCGTTAAGTTGAAGTGGAGTCCTGCTCCATTCAGATTTGAGAATACATGGCTGTCCCATCACAAGTTCAAAGATTTGGTTATGTCATGGTGGAACAATGGGGTCACACGGGGGTGGGAAGGGTATACGTTTATGACGAAACTCAAAGGAATCAAAGTTTTTTTTTTTTTGATAAGAAACTTAGATTTAATATAGAAGATTTAAAGTTTACAAAACAAGTGGATGAGCGATCCACAAAACATAATCGTGAAATCAAAGTTGAAGCTTCTAAATGGAACAGAGAGGTTTTCGGAGACGTGGGTGTTAGATACACGGAGGTGGTTAATAGGATTAAGCGGTTGGAGGAGTTAGAGGCTGGGGGATCTTGGTCTGAAAATCTTCAAGATGAAAGAAAAGAAGTGAGGTCTGAATTGGAAGTGTTGTCATTTAGAAGATTTATGATGGCAAGTCAAAAAGCAAAAGTTAAACGGCCGAGGGAAGGAGATCAGAACTGAAAATTTTTCCATTCATTACTCAATAATCGAAGTAATAGATCAATGATAGATAAAGTGGAGTTGGAAGATGGGTCTGTGGTTACGGAATAGAAACAGATTGAGGAGAACATTATCAGTTTCTACAGACATTTTTACAGGAAATCTAATGGTGAGGGTGGGGGTTTCGATGGGTTGGAGTGGAGTCCCTTAGATACGAGTGAAGCAGAGGAGTTGGAGAATCCATTTTCTGAGGATGAGATTAAAAAAGCGGTGTTTGATTGCGATGGAAACAAAGCGCCAGGCCGGATGGGTTTACGTTGGCCTTCTATCAAAAGTGCTAGGATACGGTCAAAGCAGATTTAATGAAGATGTTTGCTGAATTTTTTAATGGTGGCATTGTTAATGCTATTACAAATGAAACCTACATTTGCCTAATCCCAAAGAAACAAGAAGTAATTAAGATTAAAGATTTTAGACCAATCAGTTTGACAACGAGTTTGTATAAGATTCTGGCTAAAGTTTTGGCGAACAGATTGAAGAAGGTTTTGGGACATACAATTGCAGAGAGTCCGTGCGCATTTATTAAAGGAAGACAAATTTTGGATTGCTGCCTGATCGCGAAGGAAATAGTAGAGGAACACCACCGGAAAAAAGGGATGGGTCTTTAAAGTTGATTTGGAAAAGGCGTACGACAACGTTGATTGGAGATTTCTGGATTTTGTGATGCAAAAGAAAGGGTTTGGGACAAGATGAAGGTCGTGGATTAAAGGGTGTGTTTCGAATGTTTCCTTTTCGATCTTTATCAACGGTAGACCACGGGGGAAATTTGATGGGGAGAGAGGCGTTTGACAAGGGGATCCACTATCCCGTTTCATCTTTAATTTAGTGATCGACGGATTGGGGCGGTTGGTCGATAGGGCCAAGACAGTGAATGAAATAAGATGATTGGAAGTAGGGAAAGACAAAATTGAAATTTCACATATCCAATTCGCAGATGACACATTGTTCTTTGTCCAGTCTGAAAGGCAGCTATTGGCACTGGTGGAAATTCTCAACTCCTTCAGTCTTAAATCGGGATTGAAAATCAATTTGGATTAAAGTGTGGTTTTGGGATTAAATGTTTTGGGAGAGGAAGTTGCTGCCTTGGCATTAGCAGTTGGGTGCAAAAGAGAGAATTGGCCGATCAAGTATCTCGGGGCTTCTTTAGGAGGCGATCCTAAGACCGTTGACTTTTGGGAACCCGTGGTATCCAAAATGTCCAAGAAATTATCGAGTTGGAAGAAGTCTTTTCTCTCAAGAGGAGGTCGACTTATGTTGATCAAGACAGTTTTAAGTGCGATGCCGACCTATTACATGTCTCTCTTCAAAGTGCCAATTAGGGTGGTGAAAAGGATGGAAAAATTGATGAGGGATTTCTTGTGGGATGGAGCTGATGGGGAGACGCATTGCCATGTCGTTGGGTGGGATCAAGGCGCTTCTTGGGAAATGATGGTGGAGATGTTCAGTGGAAAAAGAATCTTTGTGGAAGAAAGTAATCAAGAGCATTTATGGTCTACAAGAAAACGGGTGGGATGTGAGGTTGGCTAGGAACGCAACTTTTAAAAGCCCATGAAAATTTATCTCTCGTTCTTACTCGACTTTTCATCTTTTGATTAGGGCGGTGTTAAAAGGGAGGAATATCATTCGCTTTTGGGAAGACATTTGGGGGGATGGGTCTTGTCGTTCAAAGAGATTTTTCCATCTCTGTTTCACATTTCCACCTCGACTAATAAACCGATCAGGTCATTTTTAGATGTCAACGATCTTCGAGTCAATCCTGACTTTCATTGGGATGTGCGTTTCAGGAGAACTTTAAATGAGGCAGAATTAGATGAATTCACTAATCTTTTTCGGGTATTAGACACGGTTAGGTTGGAGCGGGGCACGGATGATTTTAGAGTTTGGATGGGGGACTCTTCCAGGTCTTTTTCTGTTCGGTCTTTCTATGATTCTTTCTCCCCGGGTTCTATTTTCCCTTTATTCCCGTATTACTATAATATTTGGAAGATACCGGTCTCGCACAAGGTTCAAGTCTTCTCGTGGATAGTGGCTTTGGGGAAACTGCCCACTTGTGATACGTTGCAAAAAAGGTGGTCTAGCTGTGCACTATGCCCTCAATGGTGTAGTTTATGCTGGAAACATGAGAAGAATCAAGACCATCTTTTGTTGCATTGTTCTTTCTCGACTGGAATTTGGACAAAAGTACTACAAGAGCTGGGTTTCGACTAGACCTTTCCAAAAAAAGCCCGGGACTTGTTTCTTATGGAGACAGTATTCCACAACGGGAAAAGGAAGTTGCCGGAATTTAACCACTTATTTATTTCTGATTTGGTTAGGGATTGGAAGTTTGTATGCTGCTGATATTAGTTTAGAACTGTTTTTTAAATATGTAAACCTGAATTGTGGATTACTCTCCTTTGTAATTGGGGCTAGTTTTTTTAATAATTTTTGTTTCATATCAAAAAAAAAAAAGTGAAACATGTTTACTTGGATGTAAACCTATGGACACGTCTATGGATTTGCATAAGAAGATGATTAGGAGTGGAAACTGTCGAAGTGTGATGTAAATTAGGGTAAAACCGATTCCCTTAATTAAGGGATTCGGTTAGTCAATATGCAGATTTTAGGAATTAGTTAGTTAGTTTCCTTTTTCTGTTATTCTAGAGTATTCTGTAAATCCCTATTTATGTAACCTTTTACTGACTTATTGTATTATCGAACAAGGACGAAATTATTCCTGAATTATTTTTTCCACATTGTATCAGAGCCCTAGGACATTAGTCTGGGTTCATTCATTCCGCACATTCCAGCCGTCATTGCTGTCCAGTTTTTCTTCAAGCCTTCATTGCTGTATTTTCTTTTCTATTTCCCTATCATTCACCATGTCAATCTCTAATATTCGGGCCTCCAATCGACTCAACGGGAAAAATTATCTCAAGTGGTCCCAATTCATTCGCACGTATCTCAAAGGCAAAGGAAGAATCAGCCATCTTATTGGAACGGGACCAACGAGGGAGGATCCAAAGTTTGACGCTTGGGATGAAGAGGACTCTATAATCATGTCCTGGTTATGGGACTCCATGGATCCCGTGATCAGTGACACATGTATGTTCTTCTCCACAGCGAGGGAAACTTGGGACTATATCCGCCGCACCTACTCAAAGGCCAAGGATGCTGCTCAGGTGTATGAGATAAAGACTAAAACTGCAGCCCTCAAACAAGGTACCAAATATGTCATTGAGTATGCTTCTCTGCTGCAAAATCTATGGCAGGAACTTGATTATTACTGAGTCTTTGAGATGAAATGCCCGGAGGATGCTGTACTATTGAAGAACTTTATTGAGAGAGACCGAATATATGATTTTTTGGCCGGATTAAACCCTGAATTTGATCAAGTAAGAATTCAGGTCCTTGGCCGAGAGGACACACCGTCCCTAGAAGAGACGATCTCACTGATTCGCTCAGAAGAAAGTCGCAGGGGTATCATGCTTGAGCCACAGCACATGAATGGATCAGCACTTGCAACAAAAGGAGAGGATCTAGAGACGAATAAGGTGGCTGATATGCAAAGACCATATCCAAGTAGAGAAAATCAGTGGAAGGGGAACAAAGACACCCTATGGTGTACTCATTGCAAGAATGGTTGGAAGCTACATGGCAAACCACCAAGCAAAGAATGGGGAGCCCGAGTAGGGAAGCCGAGACCTCAAGCGCACATAGCTGAGGATCAAACCAGGGATGAAAACTCAGCAGCAGAGGGGCTTAACCGAGAGGAGATTGAGAAGCTAAAAAATTTGCTGGGGTCCCTAGAGAAGCCCTCTGGTACATGTTCTCTAGCCCTCTCAGGTAATGGTTCATTCTCCTTTTCTGTAAATGCCCCAGGAACCTTAAATGCCAACTCTTGGATAATAGACTCTGGTGCTAGTGACCATATGACACCCATATCTCAGATTTTTCACTCTTATACACCATGCCCAAGTAACAGGAAAATTGTAGTGGCAAATGGCTCTGTGGCTAATGTGGCAGGCTTCTGAGACATACATATCTCCCCTATGCTTAGCCTAAAAAATGTACTTCATGTGCCAAAACTGTCCAGCAGCCTTGTCTCCATCCATAAACTCACTCGTGATCTTAAATGCCATGTTACGTTTTTCCCTTCCTATGGTGTTTTTCAGGACCTAGCTTCGGGGAGGAAGATTGGACTTGCTAAGGAAAGGGGGGGCCTTTACTACCTTGAGTTTGCACCACAAGCCATGAGCAATTTGTCCTTGTTTAGTTCATCCAATAAAGATACCATTTGGCTACACCATTTGCGCCTTGGTCATCCTTCCTTTAGGACTCTAAAAGTTATGTTTCCTTATTTATTTCAAGGATTAGATATTTCGGAATTTCATTGTGACACATGTGAATTGGCAAAACATACTCGAGTATCTTTTCCTATCAGTAATAAAAGAAGTTCTTCTCCTTTCCATTTAATTCATAGTGATGTATGGGGTCCCTCTCGGATACCTAACATTTCTGGGGCCCGTTGGTTTGTCTCTTTGATTGATAATTGCACTCGTGTCACATGGATATTTCTCCTTAAACATAAATCTGAAGTTAACACTATTATACCAAATTTCCATGCGATGATTCAAAACCAATTTGGAGTAAAAATAAAAGGGTTTAGGACAGACAATGTCACAGATTACTTCAACCAAATCCTATCACCCTATTTCCTGTCACATGGCATTATCCATGAATCATCGTGTGTTCAAACACCTCAACAAAATGGGGTGGCTGAAAGAAAAAATGGACACTTGCTAAACACTACCCGAGCCCTACTTCTTCATGGAAACGTTCCTAAGACCTATTGGGGGGAAGCTGTCCTTACAGCCACACACATGATTAATAGACTTCCTTCACGGGTGCTTGACAACAAGAGTCTAGTAGAGTGCCTTAACAGCTTCTATCCTCACTTTAGAACCTCAAACGGACTCACCCCTAGGGTATTTGGGTGCACTGCCTTTGTTCATGTCCATAACACCCAAAGAGATAAGTTGGATCCCCGAGCCATCAAATGTATGTTCCTCGGTTACTCAGCCACTAAAAAGGGGTATAAGTGCTATAATCCTTCTTCCAGAAAATCGTACATCTCTATCGATGTTACCTTCAGTGAAAATAAACCGTTCTTCTCCAAGTCCTCTCTTCAGGGGGAGAGTCCACTAGAAGATAGTCCTTGGGAATCCTTTGAGCCGATCCACACTCTTGATCTCCCTCCTATAGCAACCGAGCCTTCTAACCCCACAAATGTGTCATCTTCCCACAAGTTTCCTAGGTTCTCTCAGGTGTACTCAAGGAGGAAGACTGCCCTGGAACAGACTCAAGTTCAAGCTTCCAATCCAGACTCCGGAAATGAGACCACGGTAAGTCCCGAACACCCTTCTCATATTCAACAGAGTGAAACACCAACCATTGGCCCAAAAAATGACCTAGACCTTCCTATTGCCATCAGAAAAGATACCCGGGAATGCACTAAACGACCACTATATCCATTATCTCACTATGTTTCCCTTAAAAACCTATCGCCAGCCCACAAAAAATTCATTGTCAGTTTAAACACCATTGCAATCCCTACTACTGTCTCTGAGGCATTGTCAACAAGGGAATGGAGAGATGCTATGGGAGAAGAAATGAAAGCATTGGAAAAGAATAAAACCTGGGAGGTTGTGAATAAACCAGAGGGAAAGAACATTGTTGACTGTAAATGGATTTTTTCACTGAAATACAAGGCTGATGGATCCCTTGAGAGATGCAAGGCAAGGTTGGTAGCCAAAGGGTATACTCAGACGTATGGAGTTGATTATCTGGAAACTTTTGCCCCGGTTGCCAAAATGAACACTGTGAGAATTCTTTTGTCATTAGCTGCTCACTATAGCTGGCAACTTCTGCAGTATGATGTTAAGAATGCTTTTCTCCATGGTGACTTAGATGAAGAAATCTACATGCACATCCCACAGGGTTTTGATGGAGAATCAAGCAATAAGGTGTGCAAATTAAAGAAGGCCCTTTATGGGTTAAAACAATCTCCTAGGGCATGGTTCGGGAGGTTTGCAAACTTTAAGAAGGAATCTGGATACAAACAAAGCCAAGGTGATCACACCTTCTTCATTAAACACTCCTCTGCAGGGGGAGTAACGGCTCTTCTAGTCTATGTCGACGACATCATAGTAACCGGGAATGATGAAGAAGAAAAGCTCGAATTAAAGAGAAGATTGGGAAAGGAGTTTGAGATAAAAGAACTGGGCAGGTTGAAGTACTTTCTCGGTATTGAGGTGGCTTATTCTACACACGGGATTCTCATCTCTCAACAAAAATACATTACAGACCTACTTACCGAGACAGGAAAGGCTGGGTGTAAACCGGCCTCTACTCCAATGGATCCGAATCACAAATTGGGAGAAGATAAAGAGGAACCAGCAGTTGATAAAAGGATGTACCAGAGGTTAGTTGGTAGACTCGTATACCTTGCTCATACTCGGCCAGATATTGCCTACTCAATCAGTGTGATCAGCCAATTCATGCATGATCCAAGAGAGTCCCATCTTCAAGCTGCAAATAGGGTACTTCATTATTTGAAAGGGAACCCAGGGAAAGGGATTATGTTCAAAAGGAACGAGAGGCTTACTGTAGAAGCCTAATAGAAGGTCTACTTCGGGGTATTGTACGTTTCTAGGTGGCAACCTAGTAACATGGAGGAGTAAGAAGCAGAATGTAGTGGCCAGGTCCTCAGCCGAAGCAGAATTCAGGGCGATTGCTCAAGGACTATGCGAAATACTATGGCTAAAGATTATTTTGGATGATCTACGAGTCCAGGTAGAAGGTCCCATGAAACTCTACAGTGAAAACAAGTCCGCAATCAACATTGCACATAATCCTATACAACACGATAGGACAAAGCATATTGAGATTGACAGACACTTCATCAAAGAGAAATCGGAGAGAAAACTAGTGTGTATGTCCTATGTTCCAACAGCTGCCAGTTGGCTGATGTTCTGACTAAGGGACTAAGCAGTTCAAGTTTTCATGGGCTCATATCCAAGCTGGGAATGGAAGACATCTATTCCTCAGCTTGAGGGGGAGTGTCGAAATGTGATGTAAATTAGGGTAAAACCAATTCCCTTAATTAAGGGATTCGGTTAGTCAATATGCAGATTTTTAGGAATTAGTTAGTTAGTTTCCTTTTTCTGTTACTCTAGAGTATTCTGTAAATCCCTATTTATGTAACCTTTTATTGACTTATTGTATTATCGAACAAGGAAGAAATTATTCCTGAATTATTTTTTCCACAGAAACAACAGTCTTGGAGACAAAGGAAGAGGTATTTTCTAGGGATGGAAGTGGCTCGGTCTAAAGAAAGAATTATCATATAGCAACGAAAATATTTCCTAGACTTGTTAAGTGAAACAAGTTTACTTGGATGTAAACCTATGGACATGTCTATGGATTCGCATAAGAAGATGATTAGGAGTGGAGACAACAGTCTTGTGGATAAAGGAAGATATCAAAGACTTGTTGGTAAGCTTCTTTATCTATCTCATACTAGACCTGACATTGCATACTCGGTTAATGTAGTCAGTCAACACATGAATGATCCAAATGAGGATCATATAAAAGAAGTGAATCGAATTTTGAGATACTTGAAGATGACTCCTGGGCATGGTCTTCTATTCAGAAAGTCTGAAAAATGGGAGGTAGAAAGCTACACTGATGCTAGTTGGGCAGGAGATCTAACAGATAGTTATTGCTCATATGTTTGAGGTAACTTTGTGACGTGGAGAAGCAAAAGGCAAACGGTTGTCTCTCGTAGTAGTGCTGAGTCAGAGTACTGTGCTTTGGCATTGGGAATATGTGAAGGAATGTGGCTTCAAAGTCTTTTAGGAGAGCTCAAGGTTTAGACCCAAGACACAGTAAAGATGTTTAGTGACAGTCAAGCTGCTATCAGCATAGCCAAAAATCTTGTTCATCATTACAGAACAAAACATATTGATATTGATAGACATTTCATCTCAGAGAAGGTGAACAATGAAATTGTTCAACTCAGTTATGTTCCAACCAGACAGCTGTCACGCCCCGTGTCCGAAGCGTCGGTGACATCTGGCATTGTTTAACAATTACTTGAAAACAATTAAGCCTCGTATCGAAATGCCAAAAACCAGTCTTTTTCATAAATAAAACATTGTCTTTGCATTGACAATAGAATAAAAATACATTAGAGTTGCGAAAGCGGAAACTAAACAAAAGGAAAATAAAATCACGATTCTTGAATCTTGCTCATCGACTACCATCCCCAGAAAGCTTCTTGTTCCTCCTCATTCAGTTGCTCTTCATTTTTATCTGAAATTTGTAAGGAATGAGTGTTTTGGGAAACACTCAGCAAGTGAGGGGTCGATCGATTTCCAATGATACATATAGAACTTAATCTTTAAAGCATGTCTTTAACAAACTTTCAAAACTTAATACTTTTAACTTATCATAACAGAACCGAATCAAATATGAGACAAAGGTTATCAGACAAATCAGAGCAGTTCAGAAGCAATTCAGAACAATTCAGAACAATCACAACACTGTTACTCTTCTCATTTCCATGGTCAAATTGTCTCCAATATGTTAGTCCTCTAAGGGGTGAGGCCAGAACACGGTTTTATACCCACCGATGGGGGCCAGTCAGAACATGGTTTTATACCCACCAATGGGGGCCAGACAGAATTACAATTCTTGTCCCATTTCAAATTCGAATTGTGACAGTGTATCACAGAATTCAAATTTTTGTCGAACAGAACTTATCAGAATTTCAGACGGATACAGCGGAATCAATGAGTTTCGAAGAACAGAAAGAATATATCATCGATCGAAATTTTAAACAGACGGACATCATATTTTCGAAAATGGAGAGACACATACATGCATGTCATGATATATATATCCAAGTTTTAAAATTACAAACGAATATATAACAAAAACCCACTTACTATTTAAAAGGTATGCTTCGAAAATGCAGATCCTTGGACGAAGTTTTCCTTCGAAAATTCGACAGCACTTCGACGTAAAACTCGAGCACTTTATGTCTTCAATCCAGCAGCACTTCGACGTATTTTCTGATCACTCGGACTGCACGAAGCCCTCTCGGAGAGGATTTTTTGAAGTGCATCTCCTTTAGCATTGCATTCAATATTTATAGGTGAGATTTTGCCCGTTGAGCTCCCTCATGGCCAACCCCTTGCATTTCAAGCAAGCATTGATTGTATTCATTCATTCATCCAAGCACACCAAGAGTCACATGGGTTTCCCAAAGGTCATTTCTTGTATAATTAATTTGCCCAATCCCTTAGCTCCTCCTTTGGATTTCTTCTTGATTAATTCAATGGTCAAAAATATGCCCAATCCTTTAGCCCTTCTCTGAGCTCCATTTTAGGTTCTTTTAGGACAAGGTGAGATGAGCTTCTTTGTGCTGAAATCTTGAGTTCATGAGCTGGGGTTTTACTCTATTGGTTACGACTCTTCGATTGATGTGATTTCTTATCTCATAGCTTCCCGTTGAGCTAATCCCCGAGATTTGGAGCTACTTCCTCGAGTTAAGTTAACTGAAAATTTAAGTTCATATTTGAGTTTTATAGTTAGAATAAAAGTTTTGAGCTTAGTTTAAGCTTAGTTTCGAGTTTTTATTTCTTACATTATTTGCTTTGAAAATTCCGGGTTCTCACATCCCACCCTCTTTATTGAAAGTTTCGTCCTCGAAACTTAAATCAACTCAATCTTTTGAATAGATGAGGGTATTGTGTGCGCATATTCTCTTCTAGTTCCCAGATTGAACCTAACGTACCGTATTTTGAACTACTTGAAATTTGCGGAAAAATAAAAATTTTCTTAAATACAAAATAAACTTTGAAAGTTGCATTAAAATAACCAAAACCAAGTTTGCCAAAGTAATGATCGTTTAAACATCATAAACCACTTCATGAAATCAGAGTATTAAAAATTTTCATGCATAAAATCTTAAAACATGGGCGGTCCTCGGGTTTAGCCTCCTGCGCAGTCCAAGCGGGCTCATTGGTCCCCACCCCTCGTCTCCTCAAAGTCATCCTCACCCTTATCGATCAAGTCTAGTGAGTCTAAAGACTCAACATGTATAAACTGGAGATAGCAAGTACTACATAATAAAACCATATGCATCTTTAAAGTAGAGCTCACATACTTGAAACTTGAACGTAATAGCATAAACATACTTGAAACTTGAACGTAATAGCATAAACGTAGACGTGCCATCATCATAAGAATTTTCTTAAACATGCTTGCTTCATACATACTTGAGCATACATAATATCATTTTGCGTAGAGATATGTTTCAAAGCAAGTGACCCATACATAAATGTGCCTGATCAGACTAAACCACAGTACTGGGCTGGCAGGGAAAGTCCACTACCACATACATGAGATCTCCGTTCATAATTTAACGGGTGGATTGGTCCCTGGTCATACTTTACCGCTTTCCAATCCTGATCTAAACCCGGTCATACTTTACCGGGGTGAAGAGGTCCTCGGCCACGTTCACCGACTTCCAAACCCGTTCATAATTTGGTCACAAGACATTTAGCATACCTCCAAAACTTAAAATATTTTCTTTTGCACATCGAACACACTTACTTGGCGTTGAGGAATTCGTTGGATCTTGCTTGGGGCCACTGCTGCACATACTAACATGTGTTCAAACACTTATCTTTCATAGTTTAGACGTATAGTCATGCTCACACCCAAAAATGACAAATTTCCTTATGACGTTCTAAATCTCTCGGGACTTGACCTCGTTTAATCATTGTACTAAATCATGACATAAAACCCCAAAATATAACCACAAAACAAATCCTACTTTTATATTCGTATTAAAAATATTAAATTTTTTTTTAAAGGGGTACACGGACCCCGTGTACGGGTCCGGGTAGGGGTCCGGGTAGGCACTATAAATTCGCATTTTGAAGGAAAAAGTGCACGGACCCCGTGCCAGGGTCCGGCTACGGGTCCGTGTAGGTGCTGGAAACGCGAACTAACAGGAAATCACTATACCTAAGACTTATTCCTCCTAACTCGATGATACGGACCATGAACCAATGCCTCGAGACCCATCCTGGGATGCTATGGCACTTAATAAAACTCCAACAAACACCCCAAAACAGCTATGCATCACAAACGACGCAACCCAATCCGTGAACACGACATTTGACACCAAATCAATTCCTACGACTTCTAATTCAACATAGTGCCTAATGACACGAAATGAAACACCAACAATCATCCCAACATCATTCTCGATGTACTTAAACGCAGCAGTTATCACCCGTTGATCCCCAACGAAGTCTGCAACAATAAAACTTCAAGAACACATCAAGAACACATTTTTCGGAAAAACGCAGTTTGAGCAGTCCCACGAAAACGATCATAACTCACTCATTTCTTATCCAAATATTTCGGATTTACTGTCAAATCGAAGGTATCGAAAAGTTCTACGTTTTATATGTTGAAAGTTTTTCCAGAAAACCGATCGAAAAATCACAGTAATTAAAATGACAGCAAATTCGTGTTTTGAGATCCAAAAACAGTTTCAAAAGTGATCCAACCATATTTGCTCTAACTTCCACATAACATACACATGTTTTTCATACAATAAACATAAAAATCGTTACTATGACAAGATCGATGCAAAAACGGAAGAATATACATGCCTTTTGATATTAAAATTACCGAACCGACGATACTGAAGCGGGAACGGAGCGAGGGTTGATCCGGGACGAACGTGGAACGATTTTCTTTGAAGAAAAGTAACAAAACTCACTGGAAAATATTCAGATGATGGGGGCGGCTGCACTCTTTTTCTAAGAACCCTAATTTCTCCAATAAAATTTGAAAATGAAATGTGTATGTGTGTGTTGTGTGTTTAAGCGTGAATGTGTGTGTGTGTTAGTGGGTGTGTGCGTGAGTTTAGGTGTGAATTAGGGAAAATAATGTGATTTATTAATATTAAACAATTAATTAAAATACTAACCTTCCTCTAACTTTAAATAACAATCTCTTAATTTAAAATGAAATGCACACTTGCTAAATTTTAAAAGTTTTAAAATCCTAAAATCACTAATTAAATCAATTAGGATTTAAAAATGCTAAAAACTAAATAACTTTTTTAAAATGCCCCAATCCTAACTAAAATAAAATACCACCTTTTAAAATCGCCCTCATCGTCGTCGGTCTCTTTTCCTCGATCCCGCATCGAATAATCGCCTGAAACATGAAACTCGAGAAAACATTTAACATGCATCACATAAACATAAATAATTTAAATAATGCAATTTAATAAATCATGCATCGCTAAAAAAATCATTTTAAACTTAAATAAATAATTTAACAATTAAATAAATGCATGGGTTTTACGTGTACTGATTTTTGGGCTCTACAATTTGACCACTGTACTTTGACATATGGAATTTTCCGGTGTCTCAACACTTGATCTTTTGTGTCCATTATTCGAACAGGGACTTCTTCATATTTAAATTCTTCATTCAGCTGCCCTTCAATCATCAGCGGTGCAACCTTGAGAATATGACTCGAGTCGGGAATGTATTTTCTTAGATGCGAAACGTGGAAGATGTTGTGGATTCTTGACATGTCCGGCAGCAAGGCTAGTCGATAAGCTAGGGTTCCAACTCTTTCAAGAATCTCGAAGGGTCCGACGTTTCTTGGGTTTAACTGAAGCCATTAGCTAGGGTTCCTTAGATGTTAGTGCCTCACGAGCTATCAAGCTACTTTTGAATTCTACTTCATGGTCTGAGATAATTCAAAGTAACGCTTTCGGAGCTCTCGTACCACAGGAATATTTTATATCTTGAGCTCAATTCCTTCTTTTGCTTTTCTCATTATTGCTAGTTAGACTTCTTCGCCATACTCCATGGCATTCTATGTCTGAGAAGCAGAAAGGAAAGATTTTTTTTTTAACTATAAGAAGAGTCGGAACTTATTATGTATGCTACACTTCCTCAATGCCCATCAATATCTTACTTTATTTTCATAAGGAAATGACCTAAAAATAATATAAATTTCTCACTAGATATTATTCCATACGTTCATAAAATATTGCAAAATCCTAAATATTTAAATTTAGCACTTATTATCCAAAATTTAATGTACATACCGTTACTACTCATTCACAGACCTACATGAAATACCTTCCATGAAAGAGTTCACGGTGGCAAAGTGTTCTCTGGAGTTGCTGACATTCACAATTGCTTTTACTCATAATATTGTTTGAATTGATATATTCCTAATGTTATGGTTGTGTATCTGAACTGGGTTAGCTTTGGCTTGTGTCATTGTCTAAATTTTGGCGTTTGCGATCTCAAAGACTAGCATTCTAGTTACCTACCGAATAAAGGATTCTTCTGACCAGTGTGATATACTTCATAAAGTTGTGCAGAATTATTTTCATCCTTCTGGAATCTTAATTCATTGGGTAATATAAGATAGCAAACATTATGTTTTGAACCAGGTAAGAGGCAAAGTTTTGTTGTGTAACATTTTACTTTTTCGAAGTTCAACTTAGTCCATAATGAGAAAATTTCTTCACCAGGCCAAAGCTACAGCAGAAAATGTTGATGAAGCAGTTCGAGAACTTCCTGATGCCAACTCGGTAAGGTATTCTGTTCTCTATCCTTAAATCAGCATGTTTTAACTTTGCTATTCTGTTGGATGCAGTCAATCAATTTTCTGGTGCCTAATAATTCCAAGATGAATGTCAGAATAATCTGAAATCATGGGTTATGCGTGTCATTTTTGTTTTTTTCTGAAAAATTTTCCACGACACCTTCAGAGACCAGAAGACCTATGGGCTTTGCATTCTCAATCTGTATTTCCAAAGGCACACAAAAAGGATTCCTCTGGTTGGGCAGCAATAAAAAAGGTAGCCACTTAGCAAAGTTGAGTATATGTGCCACAAAGTCATTTCAAAACAAAATGTTAACCAATTTTCTATATTTTGCCTACTGTATCTCATTCTGTTTTTAGTACAAAAATGACGAAGTATGGGAGTTGAGCTATTTTTTCTATATAATAAGCATTGCTATTCGTGTTGATTTGGATGAGGGCCATTCCTTTCTGCTGGCTGTGCCCTGAGTTTAGAAAGATATATTGACCTTAGTTATCAATTGTCAAGACCTTGACCAGGTACCATGAGACAAATTGATGGAGTTTTCTACCTCATGCTTTCTTGAATTACAAGTAAATATCACGTACAAAAAAGGCTTTGATACAACATTTTCTAAATGGTTTATATTCTTCTAGAAACTGAATAACTAAATTAGGAAACAAACAAATGGTGACATGCTGAGGAGAGATTTCCTCTAATGTGAGAAAAATAACCTATTTAAATATATTTGCATTGGTATTTCTGATTTCTTAGCTTTGATAAACCACGGTCAGAATGGCACCATCCATGAGGCAGATACGGTTACAAAATTCTTTAACCCTTTTATGAGAGATGGGATTTCCTAAAATTGACTAGATGAGTGATTAGACAAGTCCAGCTTTTAAAAGTGTTTCTATTAAAAAAAACATAAGCGGTTTTGATATTTGGATAAATGTTAAAAAATGTTTTTGTTTTTATTTTAAATAGAAGGAGAAACCCAAAAACTATAAATTTTGGCTTCTAAAAAACACTTAAATCAAGTGTTTTTATAAAACAACTTTTGTAACCAAACAATATACTTTTTTAAAAATAATGCTTTTAGTCCGTTGGCTTATTCGACCAAACGCACTCAAAGATTTTGTGGTAAAATATCTGTTTTACTTCTTTTGGTTTTTTCCATCCTTTATAGATCATTGAAAAGGATGAAAAGATTGGAGTGAGTCACTTCAAACCTATACGACCTTTGGGATCTGGAGATACTGGCAGGTATACTTATGCTTTAAGCATCATTTAAAGCGATAATAATCTCTGTTAAGTTTACGCATCAGATCCACGTTTTTTACTTGGGCCTAAATAATTACCTTAAGACTTTCTTAAACAGGATATATATTAGATCTTAATTCAATTATTTATGCCAAAGTAATATGTATTTGGGTGCAAGTAATATGGATTAGATCTTAAGGTAATTTTTTACAAGGTATTTTTTATTATAACTCAAATCACGATATTTTTAAAAACTATTTTTATATGATGTGGCACTCATCATATTCCCTGTCAAGCAGCGTAACTCCATATTGTTGGTCATTGTCCAGGTATATTGGAAGGTTTTCAAAATAAACAACCCTATTTTGATTAGGGGTATATAGATTTTCTTTTGAGAAATTTCTCCATGTATACTAATCTTCAACTCACCAATAATAAAACCTGAATGTAAATTACAACTCTCAATGTAAATGGACAAAAACTTCAATAAAATTTACAAGAGTAAAGAAAAATAAAAGAGAATATTTCCAAGGGGGAGTTGGGAGAGCAACTTAACGATCACATATTCAACCATAGATGAGAAAAGTGCCGGTGGATAAAAAATCAAATTGTTGGATCTTGAAGGAATTTTTGTCACGTGAATCTGCAAGAAGAGAGAGGGTTTGTTGATTTTGGGTTTTAGGTGAGGAAAAGTCCATTTATCAAATTTGAAAATGTTGTGTGGAAAAATTGTAAAATAAAATTATCCTAATAAAAAAAGTTGAGAGATTCGCCCCTGATAGTATAGCGTGCTTGTCGATTTAATGTTCCTATTCTTAAAACTGTTTAGTCTTCCATGATAAAGCTAATATAAGATTTCTCACCTAATAAACAATTATGCTATCTCAATGATGGGCTAAAGGCTTTTTCGATGAACAAAATCTTGTTTACGCAATCATTGATTTTTCTGCAGTGTTCATTTGGTGGAATTAACAGGAACTGGTCACTTATTTGCTATGAAGGCAATGGATAAGTCTGTTTTGCTGAATCGAAACAAGGTATGACATAAAATGGTTTACAAATCACTATTTTAATAAATATTTCAATTACCGTATAATTTGATTCCCTTTGTATGGATCCGTAAATTTTTCAAAAATTGATAAAAGAGTTGGTACTATAACAACTTCTACTTTTATCAATCTTCTCCAACAAACACCACCTTACAAAGGCATATTATGTAAATGTTAGTCAATGAAATTGAAATTGTACACATTTCTCTTTACATAAATCCCATTTTGAGTTCTATTTTTGTTTAGTACATCGCCTAGTGATATTTAACATGATGAGGGAGAACGAGTATCGAAGATCTGTAGACAATTTAGGAATCCCACTTATCTAGCTTCCTGTTTTTAGGAGATTTAGTATCCATTATCAGCCCTATAAATGTACAATTACCATGAGATTATCCCTTAATCTCTCCCATTTTCAAAATTTATTTTCTAAAAATCCGGTATGAGGGAATGTATCAAGGAGACAATTGAGTGGGGTATGGTGGTTGAGCAGGCAGCGACAATGCGGGCTGCTTTTCCACAAAAAGATATTAAGTGATTGTCGGTGAGTACGAGGAATTAAACAACTCAAGTAATTATATATTATGCTTTATCTCAATGGCTCCATTTTATTGGGGTGTATATGGACAAGAACTTTTATGTAATATCCATGATTATTTGGTACATGATAAGGCCATTAGAAAAGTATTACCTTCTACTGTTAGTTTGTAGGATTTGTATGTTTGAAAGACAATGGTCATTTGTTTATGAAAATGGCAGTAGTTTCTGAGTTTTTCATGAGGTATATTTGAAGTCATCGCCTGGTCATTATGAAGGTGATTAAACCTTTGAGACCCTTTCATAACGTTTTTTCGGATTGGATCTCAAAATTAAAATAGGATGGCTTAGGCATTTACGCGGAAAGCATTATTTTTGAACCGGAAGAAATAGAAAGAGACCACAATCACAAGATTGGACAGTTGCGGGAGTGATTGTTGAGGATAAAAACAATGTTCACTCTAGCATTATGCACAAATCTTCTTTCCTCAGGATAATGCAAAAAGTTGAAATAAATATTAATACTTGATATTGATTCTTTCAAAATTTTGTTTATGTTTACATTTTTAAAATCATTCTCTTATCTTTCAAACAGTCAACATAGTCATTATTTTAATTTAACTTTTCACCCCTCTCGAAAATTATTATATTATTATACCATATTCTAACAGATTACTGTGTCCTTTGAAATTTATTATTACCACTTATATAATTTGACACTACAATGAAATTTTATATCTTTCTTTGCAAAATAAAACCAAATATACATTTCATTCTAGATAGATTTCTAAAAATTAAATAAGCAAACCTCAAAACACCGAAAACATAACCGAACAAGGTTTTATCAATTAGTAATTTATGGTATTTAAATGTGGAACAAAAAGTCCTCTAGCAGTAGTAGACCAGAAACATTAATGGAGGCAACCAAAAGTAAATTATTTTTAAGAATAGTCATTGTTTTTCTGGTGATGCATTACCATCTTTGAAATTATTGGGTCAAACTTACGATTGATTTGACCAAATCAACATAAATTTCATATTTTTTTATTTGTTTAGGTGTATTTTGACGTGATGAATAATTCTACAGGTTCATCGTGCATGTATTGAAAGAGAAATTATCTCGCTCTTGGATCATCCATTTTTGCCCACTCTGTACACATCTTTTCAGGTTCTTATTTTTTGAAACTCATCAGGTTACTTGTTATTGACATTAAAAAGTATGGAAAATATAAAGGCAACAAACGATCGTTGAGCATGCAAGTAGCTTTGCTTTTTTACACTTAAAATGTTGCTTTTGTGACTTGTTAGACTAGCATGAGTGTGGTTGTCAATTACCTTGTTCACGACCAAGTTCACAAGCCCGTTGGTATACCTCAACAGTCAACAACCAATTATTTGCAGTCTATATTATTTTAAGCATATGCTGTAACTGGACATTTGATAAAATTCACATTTCCTTAGTCCAAGCATGTTAACATTGTCAAGCATATCTTGTGCGAGATGGGGCACGTCTTCCTAAACCTAAGGGGAGCAATCCCACTTGCCAAACTCGATACGACCATGCCAATGTTTTCTTTAAAAAAAAACATAGAAAAACTATGGATGATGAGTTATATTGACCATTATTTCATACTCCGTCATTGATTTGTGAAAATGATTAACCCAATTATTAGAAAAGTCCTTGCATACACATAGCATTATCCAAATCTCTGTTCCATATCTGATGTCAGACATCACAATCTCCGTGAAGCATAATATGAAAAGACCATGAGCCGTACGCTGACCCAACACGAGCCTCAGCCCATACTCATGCGCCACTCATGGGTTCGAGTGTTGGGAGGCGAAAAAAACCATTTTCCAAGAGTGTGATATTCTATGAGTGACGGGACATGGGTATGAGCTACGGCTGATGCTGGACCAACCTACGACCCATGATCAGTAGTGGCGCATGGGTAAGGGTTGTGCTACGGCCCACAACCCTCTTACCCATGCGCCACTACTGGTCATGGGCCGTAGGTTGGTTTACCCATGCCCCGTCAGTCATAGAATATCTACCTCTGGAAAGTGGTTTCTTTCGCCCCAACACTCGAATTTAGGACCTCTAGGCTTAGTACCTAAATTCCTAGAGCGTTGCTTCAATTGTCACCCAACACTCGAACCTAGGACCTTCAAGCTTAAGTACCTAGATCCCTAGACCAAACACTGTAGGAATCTAGGTACTTAAGCCTGGAGGTCATGTGTTCGAGTGTTGGGGGAGGCGAAAGAAACCACTTTCCAGGGGTGAGATATTCTATGAGTGACGGGGCTAGCTCAATTGATACCAACACTCTAGGAATCTAGGTATTTAAGCCTAAAGGTCTTGGATTCGAGTGTTGGGGAGGCGAAAATAAGACATTTTCCAGGGGTGAGATATTCTATGAGTGACGGGGAATGGATATGGGCACGACTCATTGAAGCAATACAGACTGTTTTCTTATTATCTTCCAATAACAATATACAGTCCAACTATATATAGTTGATGTGATCCCATCAACTAAGGAAACAGAATAACAAACTAAGGAAATAGAATAACCTAAATCTAATCAAATCTAAATAATAAATGAATATTATTCTTCTACACTCCCCCTCAAGCTGGGTTGTATATATTATGCAAACCAAGCTTGGAGTTTAATTCATTGAAAGCAGCTCTTGGAAGTGCTTTGGTGAGAATATCAGCAATCTGCTGTCGTGTTGGAACATAACTGAGTTGAACAATTCCATTGTTCACCTTCTCTGATATGAAATGTCTATCGATCTCAATATGTTTAGTTCTGTCATGATGGACAGGATTCTTGGCTATACTGATGGCAGCTTGACTGTCACAAAACATCTTTACTTTGTCTTGTGTCTGAACCTTGAGCTCTTTTAACAGCCTTTGAAGCCACATTCCTTCACAAATTCCTAATGCCAAGGCACGGTACTCTGATTCAGCACTACTGCGAGAAATAATAGCTTGCTTTTTGCTTCTCCACGTCACAAGGTTACCCCAAACATATGAACAATAACCAGTGATTGATCTTCTATCTGTTAGTTCTCCTGCCCAACTAGCATTGGTGTAGATTTCTATATCCCGATTTTTATACTTTCTAAATAGAAGACCGTGTCCTGGAGTCATCTTCAGGTATTTCAAAATTCGAATCACTGCTTCCATATGATCCTCATTTGGATCATTCATGTGTTGACTTACTACACTGACAGAGTATGCAATGTCGGGTCTAGTATGAGATAGATAGATGAGCTTACCAACTAGTCTCTGATACCTTCCTTTATCCACAAGGCTGCTGTCCTCACTCCTGATCATCTTCTTATTAGGATCCATAGGCGTGTCAACAGGTTTGCATCCAAGTAAACCTGTTTCACTTAACAAATCTAGTATATATTTTCTCTGGGATATGATAATTCCTTCTTTGGAACGAGCCACTTCCATTCCTAGAAAATACTTCATGTTCCCAAGGTCCTTGATATCAAACTCCGCAGCCAACATATTTTTGAGACTGATAATTTCCTCTGAATCATCTCCTGTCAGTATGATATCATCAACATATACTATGAGAATAGCAATTTTCCCTCCTAGTTTGCTTTTTACGAACAATGTATGATCTGCCTGACACTGTTGATACTCATTAGCGATTACAACCTTAGCAAACCTATCAAACCAAGCTCGTGGTGACTGCTTCAGGCCATACAAGGACTTTTTAAGTTTACATACTAACCTGCTGTTTGGCTTGGTTTCCATTCCTGGAGGGATAGTCATATAAACTTCTTCTTCTAAATCCCCATTCAGAAAGGCATTTTTTACATCAAGTTGGTGAAGAGGCCAATCCAGATTCACTGCAAGAGAGAGTAAAACTCGAACTGTGTTGAGTTTGGCAACTGGAGCAAATGTCTCCTGGTAGTCAATCCCATGTGACTGCGTGAAACCTTTGGCCACAAGTCTAGCCTTGAATCTTTCAACACTGCCATCTGCTTTGTATTTTACTGTGAATACCCACTTACAACCAACTGGGTTTTTGCCATGTGGCAGCTCTACAAGAGTCCATGTCTTGTTCATTTCTAAAGCCTTAAACTCCTCTTCAACTGCCTTCTTCCATGCTGGAATCCTTAGAGCTTCCTGTACAGAATTAGGCACTTATATGCTGTCAAGAGTTGAAATAAATGTTCTGTAAGCAGGCAGCAACTTCCCATAGGCAACATGCTTCTCAATAGGATGATTAGTGCACCCTCTAACACCTTTCCGGTGGGCGATTGGCTGATCCAAATCATCAATCATATAATCATCATGGGCAGGAGAGTCTGGTGCTGATGATTGAGAATTCTGAGTTGGAATGATGTCCTGTATATGCTCGATGGGTTTTCTCCTTCTATAGACACGTAGTTCGGAGTTTTGAGTGTCGACTTGTGGTTGTTTTAGATCAAGTGGAGCAGTTTCAGTAGTAGGAGTAACTAATGTTGGAACTATTTCAGGCCTAGGTATGGACACAGAAGTGGACATTTGTTGGGCTGGTGGTGGAACTATTTCAGGCTCGAAAAGATACACAGGAGCGGGTATTTGTTGGGCTGGTAAATCATTGATATCTAGGAAAGGATCCGAAGTCTGGGTTTCCCCCTGAAAGTCGGATTTGGAGAAGTAGGGTTGATGTTCAAAGAATGTTACATTCATGGTGTTGTATACTCTTCGAGTGATTGGAGAGTAACACTTGTAACCTTTTTGGTTGGAGGAGTATCCAATAAATATACACTTTAGAGATCTTGGATCGAGTTTAGTGCGATGATGTTGGTGAATGTGAACAAAGGAAGAACATCCAAAGATTTTGAGTGGTAGATTTGAAGAAAAGGACTGAATGTGAGGATATGCATTGAGAAGTGTCTTACGGAGGGTTTGAAATTTTAAGACTCGGCTTGGCATCCTATTGATGAGGTAAGTTGCAGTAAGAATGGCCTCTCCCCATAAATACTTAGGGACATTGTTGGCGAACATGATAGCACGGGCAACTTCGAGTAAGTGTCTATTTTTCCTTTCCGCCACTCCATTTTGTTGTGGGGTATCCACACAAGAACTTATGTGAATGATACCGTGTTTGGAAAAATAAGATCCAAGGACAGAGTTGAAGTAATCCTTAGCATTATCAGTCTTAAGAACTTTGATCTTGCTCTGGAATTGGGTGGATATCATGGAGTGAAAGGTTTGGAAGATAATGGATGTTTCTGATTTTTCCTTCATGAGAAAGGTCCAAGTAATTCTTGTGTGATCATCTATGAATGTAACAAACCACCTAGCCCCATTAATATTCTTGACGTGTGCGGGTCCCCAGATATCACTATGAATTATAGAGAATGGAGATGAAGGTTTGTATTGTAAGCTTGGATAGATACTTCTTGTATGTTTAGCAAGTTGACAAAATTCACATTGGTAAATGCTTGAACTTTTATTAATGAATAGATGGGGAAACAACTTTCCTATATAATCAAAGTTAGGATGACCAAGGCGAAGATGCCATAACATAACTTGGCTTTCAACAGACGCTAAATTAGAAAAAGACACAGAATTTGGGAAACACTTGACTGAATTTGATGTAGGACCAAGGCCCGGTGAGTGAACTCGTCTACTGAGGAGATTATTTCCTTTGTGCAAATACAGGCCATCATGCATCTCAGCACTGCCAATCACCTTCCCCGAATCCACTGCCTGAAAATCACAAAGATTGGAATAGAACTTAGTCACACAGTTAAGATCCCGCGTAAGTCGGCTGATAGAAATCAAATTACAATTCAATTTGGGAACATAAAGAACATAAGAAAGTTGAAGGTCCTTTGTCAATTGAATTGATCCTATTCCTGCCACAGGTGATACAGAGCCATCAGCTATTCGGACTCCAGAATTATTCGTGCACGGCTGATAATTTTTTAGGAGGCTGGAGTCTCCAGTCATGTGATCTGAGGCCCCTGAGTCGATTATCCATGGCTGCAAGGATTTATTTTTGACAATATGAGCGTAGGACATGATACCTTGGTGTGCAAGAAGCACCGTGTGTGACTCGGTAGGTGCTTGGGATGGTTGTCCGGCGCTCAATGTTTTATTTAGCATTTTCTGCAGTGCCTCTATTTGCTCTCTAGTGAAAGGACTACCCTCAGTACTAATCTCTGTGGTGGTGGCATTATTTGCACGGGTTTCTCTCTCAACCCGAGTGTTGGATGGCTTCCAATCTACTGGTTTGCCGTGTAATTTCCAGCAAGTAGCCTTGACATGACCCAGTTTCTTGCAATGGTCACACCAGGGCCGTCCCTTGCCAGACCTATTGGGTTGAGAGGAATTGTGGGTGAATAAAGCCGAGCTTTCCACTCCGGATTTACTTTCTGTTAACATCAACCTTTTCCTACTTTCCTTTCTCCTAACTTCTGCAAATGCCTCTCTAAGGTTAGGAAATGGCTTGATTCCCATGACTCTCCCCCTGACTTCATCTAGGTCTCTATTTAGGCCAAGGAGAAATCGAACTATCCTTTTCTGCTCAACAATCTTCTTATACAGTGCAGAATCATCAACACACTTCCAAGAATATACTTCGTATAGGTCTAGTTGCAGCCAGTAGCGTGTGAGAGTGTTATAGTATTGAGTAACGCTCATATCCCCTTGTTTAAGATCATACAGTCTCGTCTCAACCTCAAGTAGTTCAGAGGTATTTTTTGTGCTTGAGTATGTTTCAAGTGCCGCTTCCCATATGTCCTTGGCTGTTTTGTGAAGTAGGAAACTGTCCCCAACTTCAGTGGTCATGGAATTTATCAGCCAAGACATAACAAGGTGATCATCAATCTTCCAAGATCGGTGTTTGGGATCCGTAGTCTGCGGAGCCGCAGTTTCACCCGTGAGATGTCCATCTTTCCCTCTACCGCAAATATACATGAACACAGATTGTGACCATTGAAGATAATTCTGGCCATGGAGTTTGTGGTTTGTAACAATATTAGAGGAGAAGTCAGGGATGGAGGAGATTGGGGAATTGACTTCGGAGGAAGTGACTTCCGAGGAAGATGCATTTGATGTCATGCCGTAGTTAGTGCCGTATTTAGTCATGCGTATGGCTGAACGACTAAGGACGAAGAAGGGATGAGGGCTGCCGTACTAATAAGAATTAAAAGAGGCGGCTATGGACGGCTTCGCCGGACGAATAAGAAAGAAAAGAGGCGGCTAGGGTACCGAGATCGGCTCTGATACCATGAAGCAATACAGACTGTTTTCTTATTATCTTCCAATAACAATATACAGTCCAACTATATATAGTTGATGTGATCCCATCAACTAAGGAAACAGAATAACAAACTAAGAAAATAGAATAACCTAAATCTAATCAAATCTAAATAATAAATGAATATTATTCTTCTACACTCATGCTAGACCAACCTACGACCTATTACCAAAAGCGGCGCATGAGTATGGGTGGAGACTCACGTTAGGTCAGCCTACGGCCCATGGTCGTTACAATGATGGTCTTGTCACATTCCTTATATAATATAGGATTATGTTGGTACCCATCAGAGTTCATTGGAGTTCTGATTTCATTTTTATGTATTGTGCTAACAAGTCTATCAAATAAAATTCGACAAGGCACGACTTCAGCTTTCTTGGCTATTGTTAGAAACTGTTGGAACCAAAAGTTTAGCCCGGCAAGAAGGTTTGAGATATGATTTAACTGTATTCTTTTCAAAAAGAACATTTGGTGCTCGGTGATAGGCGGTCTCAATACCAACCATTATATTATCGAAATCAAAACAATACCACCTCTCACTGGTTACGGTGATCCCTCAAGAACTTAACTGCTGCATACTTTTTAATCCGGAAGGGATTTCCTTCCACAAATTAGAAATTTAATTATGCCACCAATAAAATGCAAATTAATGTTCTCAGTGGATGGTTTGACAAATTCCATGATTTATAGATGTGAACAGAAAAAATAACAATAAGTTTGAGGGAAATGGGAAGACTCGTATTCCTCTTATTTCTCGAATGAATATTTACTTTACAAGGTATATAAATTTATACAGCGAAGGAAAAAACACTAACTTAATAAGGCAACTATATAATCCTCTATCCTTCATTTTAGGAATAAAATACACTTGTTTCTATATTAAAATATTGTTAAATATTTCCTATACCTCAAATTTTGGCATAAGTATCAATCTTGTCCAACTTGGCTGAAGTCTTCAAACTTTTGTCGGAAGTGACCTTTTGTGAAGATGCCACCTACATGTTGCTCAGATTTGATGAATGGCGTATAAATAATTCTGCTCTCCACTTTTTCTTTGATAAAAAATGCCTATCAACTTCAATATGCTTGGTGAGATCATGTTGAATCAGATTATTTGCAATGCTAATTGCATATTTTGATATCACAAGACACTTTCATTGGAGTTAGAATCATTCAATTACCAACTTTAGTCACAACACACAAACTCCGTTGGCCACAAATCTTAGTTCAGCCTCGGCATTACTTTGACCCACCATGCTCTATTTTTTACTCCTCCAAGTAACAAGTTTTCCCAAGGAAAAAGTGCAATAACCTGTAGCTAATATCTTACCTCGAAACATAGACATTTTATCCATTTGAGATAGGATAAATAGAATGAAGAAGAATGTAGATAAGAGCATACCTCAAAAACGTCATCTGGTGGCATGTTAATATGATTTAGGGGAGCAATGGTGCTTGGAAGGGGCTTGACTATAACATCCTTGATCTTCCTTGTACATGTGTGCTTGAAGAACAATTCATCCAGTCTTTCCCTTCTTTTTCTAGGGCCCGGTGACCATTATAGGTTCAGGATCATTAGGAGATTCCACCTAAACTCCTAAATTTCCAAAATCTTTTCACTTCCGGCCATCATTTTTGTTGTCCCTTACTATTAATCTTTCCCTGTAGAGGAACTAGCAGCATCTGTTGAAAAATAAGACTGATATTCTCAAATGTGAACATCGATTGAGACATAGTATTTCCTTGTGGGAAGATGTTAGCATTTGTAGCCCTTCTAAGAGTTGAACAAACCAAGAAATGGTGATTTAAGAGCACGAGGATCAACCTTGTACCTCTGGTGTGAGTGAACATAATAGAAAGATAGGACAAAGTGTCACACCCCAAAACCGAGCCGTGCCATCGGCGTTGTTCAACAATTTAAAATCGTATAACAACAAGCCACGTAGTACATCAAATAGCCAAAAGCCAGTCTATTATATAAATCAATAATCGTCTTTACAATGAGATTAAAACGGAATGCGGAAGTGTAAAATACTGAAAGATAGAATAACAAGACTGGTCTTCAATTGGATTGGTTTCATCACCATCCTCAAAAATATTCTCGTTCTTTATCTTCGATTTGTTCCTCGTTCTTATCTGGGGTTAGAATGTAAGGAGTGAGTATTTCGGGAAATACTCAGTAAATGGGGGTCGATCGTGCATAACAAATATCAAGGTTACAATTATACGAATATATCATCTTAATTTCGATAATAAGCATGTTGAATCGAATAGGAATAAAATACAAACATAGCACTGTAAATCATCTCCTTTTCATGGTTCACTGATTAGTCCCCTGTATGTTACTCCTCTAAGAGGTGAGGCCAAATGAACGATTATTATATCCCACTGCATCAGGACCTAAACAAAACATATCAAATATCGTAATTTCCTTGTCATTTCTAATTCGAATCATTACAGTGCATTTCAAATATTTCAAACATGCTTTCAAATATTATAACTAATATCAACAACAAATTGTTCAAGGATTTTCATAACAAATAGGAACGAACATATCATACCGATCGAATTTCAAGAACATACATACTTTATTTTTGTGCAAATGTGGACACACTTACGAAGAACAAGTATGTCAATATATATATCAAATAGTAGGCTTATGAAATGCAAGTTTACATAAAAATATGACAAAAACCCGCTTACTTGAAAGATTGTTCCAAAAATCTTGTAATGAACAAGTTGGAGTTTGACACTGAAAAATCAGTCACCTTACAAAAATTTTTGCCTCTAATTGAACCGTTGGATCGGTCTGAATTTTGGATATGTTGCTCAAAACACGTGTAGGTATATTCTGACCGATGGAGATCGGATTTGGACTTGTAAAACAATGAGCAAAACGTTCTGAAGTTGGGCAGAATTTTTTATACTCGAAAATTGCAACTTTTGGAGAGAAATTTTGATGTTGTTTTGGTGTGATTTCACTCATTCTTTTGCCACTATTTATACGCACTAATGTGACTTTAGGTTTTCCCCCTCCATGCCAAAGGTTACATGGCTTATGACATGTAATCACCAATATGACTTTAGGCCTTACCCCTCCATACCAAAGGTTGCATGGTTTATGACATGTAATCACCAATTTGACTTTCGGCATTCCCTCTCCATGACATAATTCATCTTCAATGCAAAATCTAAAATCAACTTGGTATTTCGTCTCTTTGTATAGTAAAATTTTGGGTCTTCACACAAAGATTGTCAAGGTAGAAGGAATATATGGAGACTTGGATAACATACAAAAAAAATTTGATAGTTAATGACACAATCAAACATGTGGTTGATAAGAAAAAATAGGAGTAATAAACTACATCAGCCAAAAATACTTTGGAACGTACAAAATAAACAATAAAGCTTGTGTGGACCTTTCAAGAATATGCGCTTTTTGCGCCATGCTATATTGTTCTACTGGGGTGTGTTTGCACGCATTGTCTGGTGAAGAATCCATTTTTTTAATAAATTCATGAGGGACAGATTATTGAACACATGATCGTTGTCGGAATGACAGACCTAAACTGGTGTGTTAAACTGTGCAACAATTAGTTTTAAAAAACTTTGGCATAACTTGTGGTATGTTATCCTTAGATTTCAGCAAGTATACCCAACTCATTCTAGTACAATCATTGGTAAAATACAGTATTTATCACCGAAACGAGAAATCATTGAAGGAGGACTCCAAACATCTGGATAAACAAATGTATAAGGAATCAGACTTATTGAAACTTAGTTTGAAAGTTACGCGATTATTCTTAGCATAACTGCATTTGTCACACTTTAAACTAGAAATTGGAACAGTGTTAAGCAACTTAAAAAATAAAGGGTTCCAAAAATGTAAAGATGAGCCAATTGACAATACCACATAAATGCACAATCATATTAAGATTGCAACTCTCTTGCCCCCTCCAAGTAGTAGAGACCTCCTCTCTCCTAACCAATAGCGATTATTTTGAATATCTTGAAACACGAACACAGTCAGTGGCATAAAAGGTTTTCAAATAGTTAAGGTGTTTAGTAATCTTGCTAATGGAAAGGAGACTATTGGAGAGGCTAGACACAAGTAAGATAGAGGAAATGGAAAGTGGAAGAGAAAATGTGATGTTTTCAACCAATGAGACTGACATAGGAGCCTTACTAGCAACCTGAACAAACTTGACAATTTAGTGCATTAGATTAATGAGTATGGAAGGAGTAACACTCGTATCATTAATCCATGTGTTGAAGATAACAGAAACAAGGTTAGGCCAGAATTACCTTCTTGAAGAGATAAATGAGTAGCCTGAGACACAAAGGCCATAGAGATGGAGTCTAAGTGGCACCTAGAGCTGTCGAAATGGGCGGGGCCAGGGTTGGAAATTTCCTAACCCGCTCAAATGGCGAATCACCCCGCCCCGACAACTCTAAGTGGCACCAACCTGAGATTATTTATCTTTTTCTTTCGGCTTTTTTCAGTTTGTATCACCCTGGATTAGTGGTTTCAAAAGTGAGATTAAGCAGTGATTAAGCATGAACACTAATAAAACACTACGATTTGGTCAAAAAAGGAAAAGAGGCTCAAGAGCCATGCATGATCGTGTTAAGAATGCCAAATGAACAGAAAAACTTCTGCTTTTTAGTCTCAATATTAATTGGCTCTAGATAAAAGTTTACTGGCAATGAAGCCTTAATTTAAGAGTTTGGCCTCAAAACTAAGGCATGTTTGCCGTGGCCTACATCCACAGAGCTATCGTTTATATCAGAAAAAAGGCAGCAATTCTATTCCCTTAAAATAGTCATCTGCCGGTTATGACGCCTGAAATGCTGAATCTGGCATACTTTGCTATTCCAATTATTCAATCCTACTTATTCCAACAGCAATGAAGTCTCGAGGTCTAGCACCACTTCCTTTGCTCTTAGCTTTCTAAACGGCTGCCATATGAATTAGTAATGTTAGTGTGAGCCATAATAATCACAGTAAATAAATCGTAGTTTTAGTTACTAACATGCTGCATTTTGATGTTATTTAGCGTTTATATAGGCATTAATCTGATATATCTTTGTCTCCAGACACCTACACATGTCTGCTTGATCACAGATTTTTGTCCTGGAGGAGAGATATTCACATTGCTTGACAAACAACCCTTGAAAATATTTAAAGAAGAATCAGCCAGGTAGTTGACTGACCTACTGAAAATAGCAATTCCAACAATTGTTTCACTATATGAACCTCGAAGAAAATTCGTTTTCAAGAAAACAAGGACTTTTTTATGCTCCTTTTTCATTGGAGAAGATCAGCACTCAGAAGAATATATATTTTTTATATGAAACGATATTTTATATATGATAAATAGGATAAAGTTTACTCAGAAGAATATTAATTTGTCAATGAAGGTCATGTCTATAACTTTCAAAAGACCAAAGATTAAGACAGACTTGCATCAACTTAGTGGGCTTCCTGTGAGGTTTCTAAGAGAAGGCAGGGAAAATATAAAGGTGTTTCTTTCATGAACATACAATGTTTACACAATGTAGAATACCATAGTCTACGAGTTATCATTTTCATATGAGTTGTTAAATCACTTAATGTTGTCACTTGGACATTGTTGGACAGCTTTATGTACTATAAACATCAACCAGCACATAAAGGAATTTATATGAACCCCAAGCCAATTTTTTACATAAGCTGCAGAGTGTGTCGCTCTATTTGTCATCAACTGATTTGATTTGCGAAGTAAGTTGATGTTCTGAATATTATATTTAGGTGGATAGTGTTTGTTAATAGAGAAATTTTTAACCTTCTTTGCTAAACTGTCTCCGGATATTGATCTTTGCATTTTAAAATGATGAACAAGATAGAAGTAATTTGTTTAGCTTCAAGTGCCTCTCATCAATTATAAAGTATGCAAAATTCATTACTCAGGAGTGTTGAATCAATACTTTTATGAAAAACATCTATTACCGAATAATTTTAACCGTGAAATCATGAATCACGAGTTTGATCTATCATTTGACATAATTAACTTTTAGAGAGATATGCTTGTATTTTCTTGGTTAGACATCATATTTGAATGTGCTTTTTTATTAATTTCCAGGTTTTATGCAGCAGAAGTTGTCATAGCCTTGGAATATCTTCATTGTTTAGGTATCTTATGTAGTGGACAACTTCATACACTCGTTACAGCACTAAGTGTACACCCACCTGCTTAATTCTGTAACCTTTTCCATGTAAAAGAAGTGATCCTTATGAAAGACTTGAGATCCGAGTTCTCACGTCTTGATATTTTATGGCTTCCATTTAGTTGAATGTCATACCAAATATCTGGTACAAATCATCTTTCACATCCCTTTATGATATGTGTAGCATTTCTCAAATTTCAAGTTATATTACAATAAAAAAGTGTTAAATATTGTGACCAAGTTGAAGTTACTTACATGGAACATTTTAATGTAGCCGCGTGTGAATTTGTTTTGATGTGTGGATTAAAATGTTTATTTTATTGTGTTATCATTTCGCTACAGGAATAATTTATCGGGACTTGAAACTAGAAAATATTCTTCTTCAAAAAGATGGGCATGTTGTATTAACTGACTTCGATCTATCATTTAAGACAGCTTGCAAACCTCAGGTATGTACATCTAGTATAAATACTATTATTTACTTATTTGTATTTGGAGTATTCTATTTGTTTGTTTCCTTTATTTATACTTATGTTCAATTTAGTGAAGTGCACAAATGCGCATAGAGAGGTGATTTTTTCTATGTCGATGATCACGTCTCTTAAACCTTATTTTCGTTAGTTCCATTTGGATATCTCTTGGAGAAAAATATGTTTACTAGGTGACTTTTTTTTCTGGCATACTGTATGGTCGGAAGATGAACATGAGTTTCGTTTTCTCTAATCAAGTAGTGAAGGCTTATATAATTAGGTGCGACAACAGAAACCATGAATATTCCAGTCTCATCGTCTTTAATCAACAAATTTTGTCATAATTGAATTTCTGAAGCCAAGAATCTATACACCTATAAAAGTGTGGATATTTGAAAAGTTTTCCAATTGTGAACTGACATAATTACCCTTCACATGTTTTATTCTTTTCATTATCAAGTAACATATGTAGTAATTCTATTAATCAATAATTAATACTAATTAACTACATTTTATGGTTATGGTTTTGTGTTTTTGATTTTCTACTCTTATCTTTTTTTCGTTATAATATTTAATTATGTCATATTTCATTCTATTTCTTTTAAAAAAACAATATTTCATTATATATACATACAAATGTGTGGATTTTTCTAATCGTGATAGAAATAAAGTTGAGTTATATTCATAATGAAATAACCCATTATAAAGTATATATATTTTTAAAAAAACTTTCAAAAAATTATATATATGAAGGACCCATGATAAGACACAAATGTCCTCCTTATTAATAAAAATCCAAAAACTCAATAAGGATATATATGTAAAATTCTAACAAATTGCTAATGAATTATCACTACAATTACATTGATTGCAGTAATTTATATCATTTCAAGAATAAAATGTAACTCCTAATTAATTTTCTCAAATAATTCATCTTTATATTACCTTTAAATATTTTATCCTTTTAATTTTCTCTCTACATCATATTTTATTATTTTAATGCAGATTTTAATTATATTTTTTAGTGCATTTTCTAATTAAGTAATAAATTATAGTATCACAAAAAAAAATATGAAAAAATTAATTATATATGCAATAAGTAGAATAACATGATAAATATAAATAATATGAAGTTTAATACTGATATATTTTCTGGTTTTTTAACTAAGAATTGAAAATAAGAGTTTAATAAATTATTTAGGAGAATTTTTATCAATAATTATGAGTGTTAATATATTAATAATACATAAATTATGAATATCTTAGAAGAATTCAAACAATTTAGCTATAATAAGAAAATTTAAAGATTTTAGTAACACTTTTTAAAAAAAATTATATATCAAACAAATTTATATATTCAATAAACAAAAATTTGGTAGCATTTGAAATATCTACTAAGAATGTTAAAGATTTAGATAATAAGAGTCTAAAGGTAAACCCGACCATGGTTTTCAGGAACAATGAAACCAAAATCAGAACTAATTTTTATTGACTTCAGTTCCAAAATCAGCTCTCATAATATATAAATTTAAGACATAACTGTTAAACAATTAATTTCATTGTCTCACATATTGTATAACTATTTTATTTAAGATTTAAAAATGCATGAGAATACAATTTTTTTTAAAAAAATTATATATCAGACGAATTTATGAATTTAATACACAAAAAAAATTATATATCAGACGAATTTATAAATTTAATACACAAAATTTGGTAGTATGCGATTTTTTTTATTTATAATTTTTAATTTATATATATGTTTTATAATTATTTATGAAATTTAGAAAAAAAATTAAAAAATCTACAGTCAAGTAGGTGACAAAAACATTGCATATAATTTGACTATGATACAACTCTAAAACTAAAAAAACAAATGATTTCAATGTTCAATACTACGACCTATTTGATATTAAAAATGGATCAAAAAAACAAATAGTTTGAAATGTTCAATGAACATACATATATAAGTACTAAACACATACAAATACATAATATAATATAATATAATATAATATAATATATATATATATAACAATGCTGGATAAATTATCTATGATAGAGAATTATAAAAACAAAAGGTAAAAAGTTCTGTAGGAGGTTAAATATTTTTAAATTAAATATTATGAGTTATAGTTTACTATTAATATTATTATTTCATTAGTTTTGATAATATTTTGATGAGACGAAAGTTATTTCCTACTATAAAAAATAATATATGACATAATCCTTATAATAAATATAAATTATAATGATCATTGATTAACATCTGTCAAAGTATTAGAGCTTTTACATATGATATTTTAACATCTTTATTTATTTTGAAATCAAACTAACTAATTCAACAAATACAAAAAATAGCATTTTTTATGCATTTCAAATTTTTATGTATGAATCATACCAGTAATTTAAAATTTATATTTAATAATTATTCTATGAGTTTATTAGATTTTATTATTTTTACTATATAATCTTTTTTAAATGTGTATTTCATTACATATGTTGATTTATTTATTATTTTAAAATTATATTTAACAAGAAATTAATAATCATCGATGTAGTTTATAAAAGATAGATTATGATATAAAATTAATTATCTATGTTATAAAATTCTAAAAACAAAAGTAAAAAAATTATGTAGGTGTTTAAATATTATTTAAATGAAATATTATGAGTTATAATTTACTATCAATATTATTATTTTATTAATTTTGATGTTGTTTTGATGAGTTAGTCACGATATTTTAAATTCATAATTATTTATCGTTAGTGTGATTGATTTATGTAAATTATGATTTATGCATTGATAAAGTTCACAATTTGATTGATTTTTAGTTTATTGTGCCTTAAACGTGGTGTTTGGATATATTTTTTTAAAAAAAATTGTTTCAGTTCATTTTATTCTATATATTATGCTAATTATAATTTATTATATATCATAAAATTAACAATTTGAATTTGAAGGCAAAAAATTTGAAAGTAAATTATATAAGTTTTTAAATTAATTTGTTCGTCTAATATAACAAGATATTAAAATCAAAT
This sequence comes from Primulina tabacum, assembly GCF_025594145.1. Lineage (NCBI taxonomy): Eukaryota > Viridiplantae > Streptophyta > Magnoliopsida > Lamiales > Gesneriaceae > Primulina > Primulina tabacum. The sequence goes on along the minus strand of NC_134566.1, from coordinate 33,697,659 downwards.
AAATAACAAAATGATTCAAATTATATTTTTAGAAAATCAAATTTTTATTTTTATCATATAATTGTTATTTACGTGCATCGCACGTGCTTCATGGTAGTATACTTAAAAGTATAAGACAGTTTTCTAGTTCTAAACAATTTAACTGCCGATTGAGTAAAAGAATCAGTTGCTACGTTTTCGATTCCATTCAGTCACACGTCTTTGTTGGCTTATTTACAAATATTATGCATGTATTTGTTTTGAAACTAACTTTCAACTAAATGTTAGCAAAATCACTCTTTTTACATGTTTGAAAATATTTGGTGTCTAGTCACGAAAATTGGAAAATTTTCTTGTCTATTGCTTACTATTGCTTATTCTAAAACTGATCGATGTGAGTTATTGTAATATACTGAAGATGACAAATTTCCAGGTTATTAAGCATCTTCTTCCAAAGAAGAGAAGATCTAGAAGTGAACCACCTCCGATATTAATTTCTGAACCGAGTGGTCAATCAAATTCGTTTGTTGGAACTGAAGAATATGTTGCTCCGGTACAGTCGAGTGTCATTTGGTGTTTTATTTGTCTTTGTGCGTTCTCTTTACTTCATAAGTACAGCATATATTCTTCAGAATTTTATGGTTTTCTAACCATAATTTATATCATTAATCTAGCCAACAAGACACTTAAATGTGTTTTAGGAATTTGATCTGAAAGCAACTAAATATTCTATAACGAAACAAACTGAAAGTAGGATTCCTGATGTGTTTGATTTACACTTGTAAAACCTTCAGCAGGGCTACCCTCAGGTTTCTAGTGCATTTGAACTTTTAACAGATAGAAAATCAATTTCCCAGAAATCGTTTCTATAACCACTTATTTTGATGGTTGATTTGAATGCAGGAAATTGTCAAGGGTTCAGGTCATAGTAGCGCAATAGATTGGTGGGCTCTTGGTAAGCATATGAGCTACATGCATCCCAATTTAGTATTTTCATTGCATGGAAAGCCATAAACTGAAGATGTATTCTATTAGGAGCTGGTTTTGGGTCTTATGCTTGGTAGATCACACTCTTGCCAGTGCACCATAAATTTTTATCATTAGTGCAATGTCAATTCAATACTTCATAATAGAAACAGTCTTTTTTAGGCTGCATGAAAACAACTACTGTACCCAATCTATTCTTAGGGGCAGAGACTTAATAATGGCTAATTGGATACAAGTACACTTTTAGATTTTTCATGTTTTCTTTTGTTGGTATAGAGCAGAAACCCAAACAAATAATTCGTGGCATCAAAAGAAAGAAACTAAAGAAAATGCATCTTGTATTCTCATAGTTCTTATCAACTGCAACGTTATTTATAAAGAGCTGGAAAAATATAACAGAAAACCAAAATATCTTCCTAATTACAATTCAAAATAATTCAAAAATTTGGTCAATTGACCAATTATTTTGCAAATCTTTAACAATAGTTACTAAGGCACATTTCCAACACTCCTCCTTGCCTTAGTAGCTGCAGAGGTCTAATTGTTTCTTAACATTTCAAATCTAGCTTTTTGTAGAACCTTGGTTAAGATATATGCAACTTGATCCTCAGTCTTGCAATAAAACAATTTGATTTCACCATCCTATCATACTTTTGTTCTTGACGTGCTTAGCCTTGCCATAAAAACGAGGATCTTTTGAGATTCCAATTGCAGCATGGCTATCTACATGCATATGTGTTGCTTCATTTTGCTCCATTTGTACGTCTGCAAGTAATTTTCGGATCCAAATTTGTTGATCAAGCACCTTTTGTCATCAAATATGACTTTGAAGCTTTTTTAATTTAACTAGCAAACTCTAAGCAAGTTTTGATCGATATTTAGCATATATAAAACATCAATAATTGTTTATTATTTAGATTTGATTAGATTTAGGTTATTCTGTTTTCTTAGTTTGTTATTTTGTTTCCTTAGTTATTTAGATTTGATTAGATTTAGGTTATTATGTTTCCTTAGTTTGTTATTCTGTTTCCTTAGTTGATGGGATCACATCAACTATATATAGTTGGACTGTATATTGTTATTGGAAGATAATAAGAAAAACAGTCTGTATTGCTTCATGGTATCAGAGCCGATCTCGGTACCCTAGCCGCCTCTTTTCTTTCTTATTCGTCCGGTAGAAGCAGTCCATAGCCGCCTCTTTTCATTCTTATTAGTACGGCAGCCCTCATCCCTTCTTCGTCCTTAGTCGTTCAGCCATACGCATGACTAATTACGGCACTAACTACGGCATGACATCAAATGCATCTTCCTCGGAAGTCACTTCCTCTGAAGTCAATTCCCCAATCTCCTCCATCCCTAACTTCTCCTCTAATATTGTTACAAACCACAAACTCCATGGCAAGAATTATCTTCAATGGTCACAATCTGTGTTCATGTATATTTGCGGTAGAGGGAAAGATGGACATCTCACGGGTAAAACTACGGCTCCGCAGACTGCGGATCCCAAACACCGATCTTGGAAGATTGATGATCACCTTGTTATGTCTTGGCTGATAAATTCCATGACTACTGAAGTTGGAGACAGTTTCCTACTTCACAAAACAGCCAAGAACATATGGGAAGCGGCACTTGAAACATACTCAAGCACATAAAATACCTCTGAACTACTTGAGGTTGAGACGAGACTGTATGATCTTAAACAAGGGGATATGAGCGTTACTCAATACTATAACACTCTCACACGCTACTGGTTGCAACTAGACCTATACGAAGTATATTCTTGGAAGTGTGTTGATGATTATGCACTGTATAAGAAGATTGTTGAGAAGAAAAGGACAGTTCGATTTCTCCTTGGCCTAAATAGAGACCTAGATGAAGTCAGGGGGAGAGTCATGGGAATCAAGCCATTTCCTAACCTTAGAGAGGCCTTTGCAGAAGTTAGGAGAGAGGAAAGTAGGAAAAGGTTGATGTTAACAGAAAGTAAATCCGGAGTGGAAAGCTCGGCTTTATTCACCTACGATTCCTCTCAACCCAATAGGTCTGGCAAGGGACGGCCCTGGTGTGACCATTGCAAGAAACTGGGTCATGTCAAGGCTACTTGCTGGAAATTACACGGCAAACCAGTAGACTGGAAGCCATCCGTGCAAATAATGCCACCACCACAGAGATTAGTACCGAGGGTAGTCCTTTCACTAGAGAGCAAATAGAGGCACTGTAGAAAATGCTAAATCAAACATTGAGCCGCGGACAACTATCCCATGCACCTGCCGAGTCACACACGGTGTTTCTTGCACACCAAGGTATCATGTCCTACGCTCATATTGTCAAAAATAAATCCTTGCAGCCATGGATAATCGACTCAGGGGCCTCAGATCACATGACTGGAAACTCCAACCTCCTAAAAAATTATCAGCCATGCACGAATAATTCTGGAGTCCGAATAGCTGATGGCTCTTTATCACCCGTGGCAAGAATAGGATCAATTCAATTGACAAAGGACCTTCAACTTTCTTATGTTCTTTATGTTCCAAAATTGAATTGTAATTTGATTTCTATCAGCCGACTTACGCGGGATCTTAATTGTGTGACTAAGTTCTATTCCAATCTTTGTGATTTTCAGGCAGTGGATTCGGGGAAGGTGATTGGCAATGCTGAGATGCATGATGGCCTGTATTTGCTCAAAGGAAATAATCTCCTCAGTAGACAAGTTCACTCACCAGGCCTTGGTCCTACATCAAATTCAGTCAAGTGTTTCCCAAATTCTGTGTCTTTTTCTAATTTAGCGTCTGTTGAAAGCCAAGTTATGTTATGGCATCTTCGCCTTGGTCATCCTAACTTTGATTATATAGGAAAGTTGTTTCCCCATCTATTCATTAATAAAAGTTCAAGCGTTTACCAATGTGAATTTTGTCAACTTGCTAAACATACAAGAAGTATCTATCCAAGCTTACAATACAAAACTTCATCTCCATTCTCTATAATTCATAGTGATATCTGGGGACCCGCACGCGTCAAGAATATTAATGGGGCTAGGTGGTTTGTTACATTCATAGATGATCACACAAGAATTACTTGGACCCTTCTCATGAAGGAAAAATCAGAAACATCCATGATCTTCCAAACCTTTCACTCCATGATATCCACCCAATTCCAGAGCAAGATCAAAGTTCTTAAGACTGATAATGCTAAGGATTACTTCAACTCTGTCCTTGGATCTTATTTTTCCAAACACGGTATCATTCACATAAGTTCTTGTGTGAATACCCCACAACAAAATGGAGTGGCGGAAATGAAAAATAGACACTTACTCGAAGTTACCCGTGCTATCATGTTCACCAACAATGTCCCTAAGTATTTATGGGGAGAGGCCATTTTTACTGCAACTTACCTCATCAATAGGATGCCAAGCCGAGTCTTAAAATTTCAAACCCCCCGTAAGACACTTCTTAATGCATATCTTCACATTCAGTCCTTTTCTTCCGATCTACCACTCAAAATCTTTGGATGTTCTTCCTTTGTTCACATTCACCAACATCATCGCACTAAATTCGATCCAAGATCTCTAAAGTGTATATTTATTGGATACTCCTCCAACCAAAAAGGTTACAAGTGTTACTCTCCAATCACTCGAAGAGTATACAACACCATGAATGTAACATTCTTTGAACATCAGCCCTACTTCTCCAAATCCGACTTTCAGGGGGAAACCCGGACTTCGGATCCTTTCCTAGATATCAATGATTTACCAGCCCAACAAATACCCGCTCCTGTGTATCTTCTCGAGCCTGAAATAGTTCTAGCACCAGCCCAAAAAATGTCCACTTCTGTGTCCATACCTAGGCCTGAAATAGTTCCAACCTTGGCTACTCCTACTACTGAAACTGCTCCACTTGATCTAAAACAACCACAAGTCGACACTCACAACTCCGAACTACGTGTCTATAGAAGGAGAAATCCCATCGAGCATATATAGGACATCATTCCAACTCAGAATTCTCAATCATCAACACCAGACTCTCCTGCCCATGATGATTATATGATTGATGATTTGGATCAGCCAATCGCCCATCGGAAAGGTGTTAGAGGGTGCACTAATCATCCTATTGAGAAGCATGTTGCCTATGGAAAGTTGCTGCCTACTTACAGAACATTTATTTCAACTCTTGACAGCATTCAAGTGCCTAATTCTGTACAGGAAGCTCTAAGGATTCCAGCATGGAAGAAGGCAGTTGAATAGGAGTTTAAGGCTTTAGAAATGAACAATACATGGACTGGCAAAAACCCAGTTGGTTGTAAGTGGGTATTCACAGTAAAATACAAAGCAGATGGCAGTGTTGAAAGATTCAAGGCTAGACTTGTGGCCAAAGGTTTCACGCAGTCATATAGGATTGACTACCAGGAGACATTTGCTCCAGTTGCCAAACTCAACACAGTTCGAGTTTTACTCTCTCTTGCAGTGAATTTGGATTGGCCTCTTCACCAACTTGATGTAAAAAATGCCTTTCTGAATGGGGATTTAGAAGAAGAAGTTTATATGACTATCCCTCTAGGAATGGAAACCAAGCCAAACAGCAGGTTAGTATGTAAACTTAAAAAGTCCTTGTATGGCCTGAAGCAGTCACCACGAGCTTGGTTTGATAGGTTTGCTAAGGTTGTAATCGCTAATGAGTATCACCAATGTCAGGCAGATCATCTATTGTTCATAAAAAGCAAACCAGGAGGGAAAATTGCTATTCTCATAGTATATGTTGATGATATCATACTGACAGGAGATGATTCAGAGGAAATTATCAGTCTCAAAAATATGTTGGCTGCGGAGTTTGATTTCAAGGACCTTGGGAACATGAAGTATTTTTTAGGAATGGAAGTGGCTCGGTCCAAATAAGGAATTATCATATCCCAGAGAAAATATATACTAGATTTGTTAAGTGAAACAGGTTTACTTGGATGCAAAACTGTTGACACGCCTATGGATCCTAATAAGATAATGATCAGGAGTGAGGACAGCAGCCTTGTTGATAAAGGAAGGTATCAGAGACTAGTTGGTAAGCTCATCTATCTATCTCATACTAGACCTGACATTGCATACTCTGTCAGTGTAGTAAGTCAACACATGAATGATCCAAATGAGGATCATATGGAAGCAGTGATTTGAATTTCGAAATACCTGAAGATGACTCCAGGACATGGTCTTCTATTTAGAAAGTCTAAAAATCGGGATATAGAAATCTACACCGATGCTAGTTGGGCAGGAGAACTAACAGATAGAAGATCAATCACTGGTTATTGTTCATATGTTTGGGGTAACCTTGTGACGTGGAGAAGCAAAAAGCAAGCTATTATTTCTCGCAGTAGTGCTGAATCAGAGTACCGTGCCTTGGCATTAGGATTTGTGAAGGAATGTGGCTTCAAAGGTTGTTAAAAGAGCTCAAGGTTCAGACACAAGACAAAGTAAAGATGTTTTGTGACAGTCAAGCTGCCATCAGTATAGCCAAGAATCCTGTCCATCATGACAGAACTAAACATATTGAGATCGATAGACATTTCATATCAGAGAAGGTGAACAATGGAATTGTTCAACTCAGTTATGTTCCAACACGACAACAGATTGCTGATATTCTCACCAAAGCACTTCCAAGAGCTGCTTTCAATGAATTAAACTCCAAGCTTGGTTTGCATAATATATACAACCCACACTCCCCTTGTTCCTTCCAAGCTTGCTTACTAGTATCTGGAAAATGGTCCCAATCAATCCTTTGGTGAGTACGTCTGCAGTATGCTCCTTTGTGGAAATGAAAGGAGTGTAAATCAGCCCACTATCCAGCTTTTCTTTTATAAACTGTTTGTCCACTTCAACGTGCTTTGTACGGTCATGTTGTACCAGACTATGAGCAATATTAATAGCTGATTTGTTGTCACAATAAAGTTTCATCGGTCCTTTCCATTGAACCTTCAAGTCTAAAACAATTTTCAGCCACAATAATTCACATATACCAAGAGCCATAGCTCTATATTCAGCTTCTGCACTGGATCTTGCCACAACTTCCTGCTTTTTACTTCTCTATGTCACAAGATTACCTCCAAGAAAAGTACAGTAACCTGAGGTAGATCTCTTATCGATTATAGATCCTGCATAGTCGTCTGTATATGCTTCAAGGGTCAACTCCACTTTCTTGAACAAAATTCCTTTTCCCGGTGTGCCTTTCAAGAATTGAAAGATCCGATGTATAGCTCTACGATGTGGCTCTTCGGGGTCGTGCATGAATTGACTAACCACACTAACTGCACAAGTTATATTTGGTCGTGTGTGAGATAGATAAATAAGTCTTCCCACTAGTCTCTGATAAGATCTCTTGTTCACGGTTGAGTCTTCCACATTATCCCCTAGCTTGTGGTTAAACTCTATAGGTGTCTCTGCTATGTTATGTATTTTTGCTGAGATATGAAGATTCCTGCTTGAGAATGTGCTACCTCGATTCCCAGAAATACTTCATCCTCCCATGCTCTTTCATTTCCTATTCTTTCATCAAACATATCTTCAAAATCTCCATTCCTTCCCATTCATCACCTGTCATTATAATATCATCGACATAGATTAATAATGCATTCAGTCCCCTTGAACTCGAGTATTTTACAAATAGGGTGTGATCACCTTGGTTGTTTGTACCCTGTATTGAGCATCGCCTTAGTAAATCTCCCAAACCAAGATCTTGGATTGTTTTAATCCACATAGAGACTTTCTTAATGTATAGCTGGGTAGGTGTAAGAGCTGTAGGTGATGTAGAAGGAGCATGATCAAGGGGAAAAATTCATTGTCCCTGAAGATAAGGATCTTCATTGAAAGTTACATCGGCAATGATATAGACTTTCCTTGTGGGAGAATGTAACACTTGTACCTTTTTTGAGTGGAGGAATAGCAAAGAAGAACACATTTGGGGGCCCGAGGATCAAGCTTTCCCCTCTTATGAGAGTGAACATGGACAAAAGCAACACAACCAAATATATTTGGAGCAAGATTGCCAAAAATGTTAAAATCTGAAAAGAACTTCAGCAAGGTATGCATGGACTTTGAAAATCAAGAATTCTGGTTGGTAATCTGTTAATGATATGAGCTGTTGTTAAGACTGCCTCTCCCCAAAATTGTTTATGAATATTTTTTTTAAACAAGAAGGCTCTGGTAACTTGCGCTCAGCCACCCCATTTGTTGGGGTATATTAACACGAGGATTCGTGTATTATGCATTTTTCCTGGAAATATGGTTTAAGAACTTGATTAAAATAGTCTCTAGCATTGTCATACCACAATTTTTTGACTTCCTTATCAAATTAGGTCTTAATCATGTGACAGAAGATGGGGAAAATGGTGCTGACCTCAGATTTTGTTTCATAAGGAAAATCTAAGTTATACGTGTACAATCATCAATGAAGGAAATAAACCATCGAGAACCAGATATGGTAGGAATAGTGGATGATCCCCAAACATCACTATGAGAGAGATTAAATGGAATAATGGTTCTTTTACTGCTTATTTGCAATGAGACACGTCTGTGCTTTGCTAGTTCACAAATAACACACTTAAAATTATCAATATCCAAATCTTTGAACAGAAAGGAAATATAATCTTAAGGACTCTAAACGATGGGTGACCAAATCTGGCCTTTTATTGAATTTAGAAGACTCTGAAAGTAATGAGGATGGAGAGGGGTTCGTAACTCTCTCCCGACCACTCGATTTTTCAAGGTAGTAGAGACCGTTCTTTTCTCTAGCATGTCCAATCATCCTCCTTGTCCCCTGTTCCTGAAAAACAATGTGAGAACCATAAAAAACAGCAGAATCCTTTGTGAGTTTTTGGATTGACAACAGATTTGTAAAAAGTTTTGTGACATACAGGACATTTTTAAGAGTGAGGGTTTTGTTTATAACGTCTCCTTGTACTGCTACTGTTGTGGCAGAACCATCAGCCATTGTTATCTTTTTGTGCGTGGGCAAGGCTCATATATGACAAATTTTTGTGGACAGTGGGTCATGTGATCTGTAGCACCCGAATCAATGACCCAAGAGCTAGTGTTGACAGTATCCAAGACGTTGAAGGCATGAGAAGAAGAAAATATACCTGAGAACACCAAAGTGCAAGTTCCCAGAAAATTCTTTAGTTTCTCCATTTCTTCTCTGTTGAATTCGCTGGGTGATCCTTGAGGGTTATTTTCTCCAACTTGTTGATCACTGGAAGTTGTAAATGTCTTTCCTTGTCTCTTTGAATGTCCACCTTGGTTTGTCCAATTTTTAATCGATCTTTGTGGCCGGCCGTGGATTTTCCAGCATTTGTCCTCAGTGTGATTGTCCTTTTTATAGCGAGGGCACCACATGGAATTTTTAATGTCTAATTTCAATGAAAAATCAGGTTATTTATTATCCTTTCCTGCCGACTGCTCGGTGCTAAAGTTCCTCCCTTTTGTGGTTGCAAGGGCTGAATTGTATTCTATCATAACACCTCTTCTTCCTTCTTCAGCTCGAACAATTGCAATTGTTTCATTTAGTATTGTTAGATTTGCTTTTCCAAGAATTTGTACTCTCACAGCATCAAATTCATATTTAATCCAGCCAAGAAGTCATAAATTCGATCTTTTTCAACCAACCTTTTAAGAAGTACTGCGTCATCACGACATTTCATTTCTGTGCATTGATAATGATCCATCTCTTGCCACAAACTTTGTAGAAGATCGGAATATTCTGTGATTGACCAATTTCCTTGTTTAGTTGATGAAATCTTTGTCTTGATTTCATAGATTTGTGCAGCATCTCGGGCTTTGGAGTATGTTTGCTTCACAGTTCTCCCATATGTCCTGCAGTGGTGAGGAACATGCATGTCTCGCTGATTTCAGGCATCATGGAGTTCCATTATCAGGACATCACCATCGAGTCTTGTTCATCCCATGCTTGAAATCGAGGGTCTCCCTCTTTTGAGCCAGTACCAAGTAGATGACTCAGTTTGCCTTTTCCCTTCAAGAATCTGCGAACCAATCGAGACCATTTGAGGTAGTTCTTCCCATGCAGCCTATATGCTGAGTGAATGTTTTGTAGCTCCGCGGTTGATGTCAGATTGCTGCCCTCATTCTATGGGATCTCTTTGGTGGCCTTAGCGCTGTTATTATCAGATACTTCTGACATATTTGCTTGACAACTGGTTACGTGATTGAGGGGAATAGAGATATCGGTGATATAATGGTGACGAAAAAAAATTCACTGATTTTTTACTTAAAGCTCTAATGCCATGACAAAAGTTTAGAGAGAAAAATATAACTCTTTTATCTTAATAATGATGATTACATCGGTTTATATATAGACAATAATCAAGATCTAATTTAGGAATATTAAGTCCTAGGGAATTTACTCTAATTTAAATCCCACACAATCTGGAAATATATAAACTAAATTATTCACACAATCTTGTTTGATTGGGAAGAAATTTTCCCACACTTCCAGATGTGATCCAATAGATTATCTGATGATCCACTACTCAGCAAATCAAGTAAACCCTTAGATGCCTTAGTTTTTCCATTTCCTCATGGTCAAGTTCTAAAATATGATAAATAATTGGCATAATTTGGTTTTAGATGAGTGGTCGAACTCCATCTCTAGAGCCATCTCATTAAGTTTTTCAAACCACGATATTTTCTTCTTCCATTTACGAATCAGATCTATCCTGCGAGCTCGATCCAAATTTCTTGATGAAGATGACAAGCTATAAACCAAATGGACTTGAGAAGGGACTCCGTTATTTTTTAAAGGTCGTTAATCTTCGGTTTGTTTATTTGAAAACAACATTCATTCCTGCTGTAAAATTGTGACATCAGGTCTTGCAACCTCCGGGTACTGTTCTTCACCGACTGGAATTGATATGATCTCGGTTTTTATGGGATCGAACTTCGTCACAAGAGATTCCACTTGATTTTGGGGAAGCAAATTTGTCTTCCAGTTTTTGAGGAAGGGTTGGGTATTCTGTGCGCTTTTGCCTTCAAAATTCTTATGGACTGATTTCATGTGGAACAAGTACTGACATTAGTGCTCTCCAACTAGATACCTTTTAGAGCGGGCATCTCCCCTACTCAGTGTTGGCTCCTTTAGATAGGACTATAGCACATGCAGGGATTGATTGGGGCCTGGGTGTCGGTAATACCAGCTTCTGGGACAATACCTGGTTGACGTCAGGTCCCTTTTCCAGTTTGCGCAAGGTGACTGGTCCTAGGGATGTTAGGGTTAATTTCTTTTGGTATAAGGTCGGTGGCACGTCGAGAAACTCCTTCAGGTGTTGTTCCCCCAAACATTGTTAACACCATACTAAATGTCCTGATTTCAGAATCTTTGGTTGACAAACTTATCTGGAAACATAGTTCTAGTGGTTCTTTTTCCACCAAGTCAGTATGGCAGATTATCCGCTCATTAAAAGACATAAAATCCATCTATACCCCACTAATTTACTTTATCCTACCATTTCCTTTTTCTATTCGAGGTTCCGAGCTAGGAGAATTCCAGTTCACGACATCATTTAAAGCTCGTGGAGTTAAGCTAGCGTCTAAATGTCAATGCTGTCAAAGCAAAGAAACAGTGGAGCATCTCTTCTTTTCAAGTGACATTGCTATTCAGGTATGGACACATTTTGTTCGATTTTTGGGGGTTGTCATTTTGGAAGGTTAGAAGCTTGGACAAAGGTGGCAGCACAAGGGGCACATCAAAGGGGATATTCCCTTTCTTATTATCTGGTTTATTAGGGTTACACCCAACAACTCCAAGCATAGGGACATCAAGTGTTTAGCTTCTAGAAATATTCGAACTATTTCATCCCATATCACTATTTGTGCTAACGGGGGGATGTGTAAATTTGAGCATTGGAGAGGATATTCTTCTACTGCCAGAGTTTGGGGTGTCTCATTTAATATGGAAAGAGTTACTCGTGTGGCTGTGATTAAATGGATCAAACCTCTTCGGCTCATTCTATTGTAATACGGACTGCTGCTCTCGTGGGAATCCAAGAGAATCTTCCTAGGGTGTTCCCATCTAGGAGTTTCAAGATTATATTGGAGTCGGGTCCAATCTTAAGGCTAAATTGATGGCTATTGTGATGGATTGGAATTTTGCCAACAATATTGTTGCTTCCGGCTTTATCTTGAATCAGACTCGTTTGCTCATCATCAAACAGGATCATTCGGCTTGGGAATGAGATCAATATTAACTAGAATTCGACCCATTCACCCAAATTTCCAACCCACCTCTCTCATATTTATCGGCAAGGAACACATTTGTGGATGTTTAGCTAATGCAACCTTCAAAGAAAGATGGTGCCATTTATTTTTGGAGAGTATGTTTTCCACTCAAGTTCGGTTGGGATGATCTTATTTCTTACTTATTCCAGGGTCATCTGATGTTTTAGGTATTCATCTTGTGCAGCTTGTAGACTTGATCTCAGTTGCTAACAACTAAACTAGAATGTTTAGTGACTGCGGCATGGTCAGTCATCCTGTTTGTTCCAGAATACATATTTTATTCTTAAAGTGCTTTCTCATTAAAATCTGTATTGCTTATTAGATCATTCTTTATATTTTAATTAATAATTAATTAAATATACTTTCATCGTGTCAAATAACTGAATTGTTAACTTTGATTTCTTATGATTTCCATTTTGACATTTTTTTTTCATTTTAATTTAAAATTCAGGTATTTTGCTCTATGAAATGCTTTATGGCCGCACACCATTCAGGGGGAAGAATAGGCAGAATACTTTTGCTAACATCTTGCGCAAAGGCCTCACCTTCCCAAGTAGTATTCCCGTAAGGTCCTGTTACCTAATAAGTATATATAGTAAACTGGCACAATATTGAAATTTGAAATGTATCAAGCACAATCAGTTTCTAAAGTATCATGAGTGTGCTCACAAAGTAAACCTTCAACTGTGTTGCATAACGCTATTTCCATATTCCTATTAATAACCTTACTCATGGCAGTCATTGGAAAGTTTGGTTTCGATAATGATATTTTCGAAAATTGTGCCACCTCTACAGGATCACTTTACGAACAATATATCTATGTATACATTGAATACTTGATTTCCTAGATATAGGAATTCCACTTAATATGGTGAGGGGCAAGGGGAACAATTTGAGAGATTGAAACAGTAAATAACAGAATTTAGATCTCCCAAATTTATTAGAGATCATCTGCTCTGTATTCATTTATTGTGTTCTCCTTTTTTATTCTTCTACCTCTACAACGAATGGTGGTGAAATTGAAGCAATTGAGAATGCATGATTCATGTATGCAAAAAACTTACTTTATTTAGAAACTGTTTTAAAAGGCAGATACTAAAGGCTGAAATTCTGATATGACAAAATTCCAGGTGAGTCTTGCTGCAAGACAGTTGATTCATGCGTTGTTAAATCGAGATCCAATTGGGCGTTTAGGATCATCTCGTGGTGCAAATGAGATCAAGGAACATCCTTTTTTTCAAGGAATAAATTGGCCTCTCATTCGTTGCATGGTAGCAAATCCTTTAATTAGGATACTAAATATTGGATTTCTAGCTATTTATATGTATATCATGGAAATGGTTTACTATGTAACCGGAAATCTTTTGCAAGTAGAAGCCACCCCCACTGGATGCACCTCTCCAAATAACTGAAACTCTAGACGATGCAAACTGGAGAGGCGATGGAGTACTTAAAAATTCAGTGGAGTTATTTTAGAGGTTTGAATAATGTTGTGTTTTAAGTATATTTTGATGTATCGATTGTCACATTGAAAAAAAATTTCATGGAAAGAAAGGGACAGCTATATCTTATTGTTCAACGGTAAACTGCAGGCCTCTCGACGCGCACACTTGATGAGGAATGAGCTTCTTGAAATCTACAAATCTCTGGCTGTAGTTTGTGAATAATGAGGGAAGATGGCAACATGAGAAAATCTCTGGCAGTGGTTTGTTTTTACAAGTGTTTTCCCCAGTAATGGCCCTGCCAGTGGCGAAAAAGGGTTGCACGTGAAAACTTAGCTAATTTGGAAAAGCTAATGGAATGTGTACTAATAGGCCATAAATACGAGGTTAATACAAATTGGAAACATAAGGAGTCTGTGGGCCTATTGTTCCTGGTGGTTGTGTATGTTGCGAATTTGTAATTTATTGTGTTAATATAGAGATCATTGTAGGAACGAGATGTATTTCGTCAAATTAATATAGCGTATAAAGTGATCAAGAGATAATTAATTTTACATGTTAAAATATAACATTTATTTATTTTCTAATGATATTTTAAAGATGACACCTAACATATACATTGCTACTAATATAGTTTGCGTATTACAGCTGTGCATTGAAGCAATTCAAACGAACATCCATTTGACCTTCAAAAAGAAAAACATCCATTCGACAGGGGTGGCTCCAAGTGTTATTCCATCTAAACTCCAAATAGCAGGGATTGATTGAAATCCCATTACATAATTTCCTCTTTATATGGATTTAAGCTGTATTTGAGAAAAGTGAGAATTAATAAAATAGGAAACATTTTCTCTTCTTCAGTTTCTTACACAGTTCTTAGAAAAAATAGATAAATGAATGAATTAAAAGACCAAAACACCAAGCACAAATTAGTTTCCAATCGCATAGATCTAAATCTAGTGCACACATAAGGTACTCCAAACAAACTAATGCATCTAAAATGCAAGAACTGTTAATGCTCAAACCGTTTATGGTTCCCCACCTTCTCATTCTTGTAACCCGATGCCTTTCCACTTTTCCCAATCAAAAATTTCTCCGGAAGAGAATTGCTTGCATTAATATTAAGGCCATGGTATGATCGACTGGCAAAATATTCAGCCCCAGACTTTGCTATGCCCTTCGTGACAGATTGTGAGTTGACATCACGTACTCGCAGAGCCTTTTCTGCGGCATTCACCAATGCAAGAACTCCATCCTTCTCTACCGCATGGGTGTCTGATTGAGAAACATAAAACACATTATGGAACAAAATGCAGCTTCTAAAAGAGAAATTGTAGAAACAGCGAATGATCACAAGCTTTAACATTTTTGTGACTAAATAGGGAAATGTCACTTTGAGCATTTAAAGTGTCAATTGAAATGTATTATAACCAGAAGTTTAAACAGAAGCAGGTGTAGCTCACACTAAAACTGAAATGCTATGCTCTATTTTCAATTTTTCTAGAGTATATTTCAATCTTATTTCAAACACAAATCAGGAATTAATAACAAGAATTACACCAAAACTTCATGTTACACCTGAGCCCCCATCAAGAAAAGAAAGGGATGTGTTTCTCATAATAATACTGGTTGGTTGATCTCACAAGGTTTAGGAGCCGCTGATTATTTGAAGTTTCCTTTGAAACCGAGGTTTGATTTTTAATCAACCTTTAGACAAATCTCTTGGGAATTATGTCTTTGGATTTTGATTGGAAGTCAATGCCATTTTTTTTAAGAAACGATATTTTATTATTTAATAAATTTAGTTACAATAATTTTTTTTTAATAAAAATCGTTATTTTATTAATGATGTTATAAGAACTTAGTACATCAATAGACTAGTAATCCACTTTCATCATAAGTACATAATCAAGTTTTTGTTAATGATACACGTAAGCCCAATCTCTCAAAAATACCTAATATGGAGACATTCTTGAAGCCATCATGATTGCTGATCCACATAGCAACTTTGATCTTGATTGTTTCCCGGCAATGTTCTCTAGTTTCTTCCTTATCATCGAAAATTGTTTTGTTTCTTTCCAGCCATACTATCCAGCATATGCAATGAACCGCGACTTGCCAAAAAATTCTTCCCCTCGTACCGGTTAGCCCCTCTAAATCCAAAACGAATAAATCCCTCGTTGACTTCGGCAACACCCAAACCAATTCAAGCTCTTGCAAAGCTCTAGCCCACAATTCGAACGTGAATGGACAATGGATGAGCATATGATCCTGAGTTTCTGTTTCATTTGAACACAACACACACCAATTTGGGCACATAGCAATTGATGGACATCTTTTTTGCATCATCTCTGAGGTGGGTAGCTTACCCTGAGTCGCTGTCCACGAAAATACTTGAATCTTTTTTGGAACCGGAACCTTCCAAACATGATGGAAAAGAGGAAAAACTGAAAAACGAGTTTAGGGAAAAAAAGACTCGAAGAAGGATTTGACTGAGAAAATACGAGAAGAATCCCCTCGCCACACACAAAAATCATCTACCCCTTCAATCAACCTAGTTCTCTCTAACACACCTAATAACTCGGACATCACCTAGTGAGACAATTTTTTGAAAATGCTCCTCCCCACTTTCAAACATCGAACATTAGGGTTCCTCCACCGATCTATCTTCACCTTCTTCTACTGAGATCTGTTGACCGACAGCTCCACAACCTTCGGCGCCGGCCGCCGGCCGTCGGCGACGCTCATACTATCACTTCCTTACAAAAATTCAAAAATTCGAAAATTCGAAAATTCGAAGTTGCTTACCTTTTCCGATCGTCATTTCAGTGGGTTGGTTCCTAACGAACTGAAATCAGCCGCTCTTCGCCATTTATCATCGACCATTTCCGACCATTTCCGATTCTAACCATATCGGCGACTTACATTTTCTCTTCATCCCGATAATATCCTATTTCTTTTAATATTCACTGAGCTTCACACTGATTCAAGCTGTTCATCCACAAAACTGAATCCTTTACCATACTCAGAAATGTCAAGAAGGGAGAATAGTAAGTTCCAGGTTGCTAAGGCTGTAGAAGAGGTGAGAATAGAGCAAAAATTATTTCTGATATCAGTGGGAAAAAGGGGTGATTCTATCTGTGTGACAGAAAGAACTCGGAATGCGAGCTACATGCTGGAACTACATAGTGAGAGTGCTAACTGGTTGAGGAAAATAATGTGTGATTACATTATCAATCCTAAATCGATTACAACCTTTAACAGAATGAGATGGGGGGAAGTAGTTGTATCTGTGCAGAAATTTGTCAATAACCGAGGAAGCTATATTGAAGTGGCAAGATATGAGAGATCGAACAAGAGACAGCGAATTATAATCCCGAGTGGAAGGTATGAAGAGGGCTGGAGATGCATGGTGTTTTACATTGATAAAGTTTTGATCAACACAACAATCAAAGTATCATTCCAAAAGAAGGGTAAACAGCAAATTCAACAATCTATGAATCGTGGTAAGACAAGTCAAAGCTTTACAGGGTCAGGGGACATTGATGCCCGTTCAGAATTTCGACAGTGTTCGAGCAAAGAGTGGAATAAAGCACTGATTGTTACGAAAGACTGCGTCAATATCTCTTGGGTAATGGTAACAGAAGCAATTGGTAAGGCGGTGAAGAAGAAGATTGAGATCTTCCCTTTCAATGAACAAAGCAATGTGGTGGCCAAATAGCAGGGAGTATTATGATTTCTACTAGAAAATTAATAGATGCTTTTTGGAGAAGAGGATCTCCTTAACTTTTGAAAGATGGAGGAGTGACATCAACACGGAAGAGGAAGTCTGGGAATGCTGCAACAGCTGGATCAGGATTATTGGTTTACCATGGGATATGTGGACAACAGAAGTGCTCAAAAACATAGGGGACAGTTGCGGTGGATTGGTGGATATCAGTCAAGATACAATTTTCTTCAAGGATTTGGCAGCTGCTAAAATCAAAGTGGAAGGATTAGAAGGAGGTTTCATTAATAGCTCTTTGGTAATACAGACACCCCGCGGTGCTCTGACAGTTCGCATTTATGTTGATTCGATCAACATCTCAGCGTATGAAATATACGAACAAAGATCCTATGCACAGGTAGTAGTTGATGGTGCAAGAAAGATAGCTGGCTGGGGAAGAGTGACAAAACATGCTACTAATGATACAGGACTTCTGGAAAAAGTTTGTGTAGAGAAGATTCAGGAGGACACAACAAATTACAGTCAGAAAATAACTGAAGGAGAAGCTGGCCAACAGAAAACAAATGGCACAGAGATGGAATTGGGGGGAGAAATTCCTTCGATATACCAAGAACGGAAATACAGCAGTACACGAGTCATTCAAGGAATGGAAGTGTTTGTTGGAAATCAACAGGAAAGCGTCCTCACAGCGAGAAGGAGAGGGATTAGGGGTCCTAAATCAAGTGGGTCAGAACCATTGTGCGGGGGAAAACATATCAGCATTCTCAAAAGGGTTAGTCCGAAAGGGGTGGAGCATTTTGAGAAGGGATTGGTGAATTCCATGAACAGAGTGCACAATGAAAAATCACAGCAAAATGGTTGTTTTCATGATACATGCAAACAAGAAAGGAAATTCGACGTGATAAAGACAAACACACGGCGGATTAATGATGCACCATCGAATAGAAGACAGGATGGTACATGGGAGGACAGGGATTCCACACTGGATCGCGATATTGCGTCGGAAAAGGATAGCGATTACAGTGACGTTGAAACTCATATTTCAGACAGCTCGGACGCGACGACACCATAGTTGTCAAGGCGCTAGGCGACGTCAAGGCGACGAGCCACTGCCTAGCGCCCGAACGCCTAGGCGACAAAAGGCGATTGCCTAGCCACGAGGCGATAATATAGAGAGAATGTATTATATATTTATGTTCTACTAAAAATCAACCATTAATAAAAATGAACTATATGAAAAACTAAATAAATAAAGCTTCAATCTTCAATAGGCAGGGGAGAATGGTGTGCGCAGAAATGGCAGGGGAGAATGGTGTGCGGCAGAAGCTTCAATCGGCAGGGAGAAATGAGAATACGTATCGACATGCAAAGCAAAACTAGGCTTTTTTTAAAAATAAATTACTTGTGGGCTGAAATTAGTTATGGGCTTATTTAGTTGGGCTTTGGGTCATTAAAAAATAAAGGAGAAACCTGCTTATGCGATGCGATCATGGTTCTGAAAAAAAGGCGCAACGCCTGGAACGCCTATCGCCCGGAGAAAGGCGGCTTCAAGGCGCTAAAGGCGCTCGCCCACCCATGCACCGTCGCCTGGTTGCCCATAAGGCGCTGAAGCTCCGCCTAGCGCCTGAGGCGCGCCTAGGCGCGCCTTTGACAACTATGGACGACACACACCAGTTTGGGATTGGAGGACATAGGAGATCTCTTCGCAACAAACTCTGATAAGGTACTCAACAGAAATATTCACTCTCATAACCAGGTACCCAAACTTTCACTTGATTCTTCTTTGTCTTTTTCATTCAATCGAGTCTCGGGGAAGGGGAGGGTATTAGAGGTTAGGGAAGATAAAATGGTTGGTGATAAGTCGGGTATGGCGGAGATCAATATCCACGACAATAATAACAACAGTGAGGGGAAGATGATACTGACTGATCATGAAAAACATGTTGGATGTTTGGAAATGATGGGAGTACAAAGGGTGGAAATGGGGGATGGATGGTATACGGTTGGAAAAAGTGTAAGGGGAGAAAAGGGTTTTTCATGAAAATTCTTTCTTGGAACATAAAAGGGGGAGGTTTGGCAACGAGGAGGGGATTCATTCGAGATATGTTACGAAAGGAAAAGCCGGACTTAGTTATTCTTCAAGAAACGAAAAAAGAAGTTGTTGGCAGAAGCTTCATATCCAGTGTTTGGAAATCAAGGTTTGTTGAATGGGTTCATCTACCTTCATTTGGTAGATCAGGTGGGATTTTGGTCATGTGGGACCCAAGAGTGGTGTCCATCAAAGATAATATGATTGGGGAATTTACGGTTTCAGTTTGTATTGAAAAGGAGAAAGATATAGGAAGTTGGTGGTTTACTGCAGTATATGGCCCATGTAAAGCACGATTACGAAATGTTTTTTGGGACGAATTGGCGGGTTTGCGAGCCTTGTGTGGGAATAGATGGTGTTTGGGAGGGGACTTTAATGTTGTGCGATCTTTAAACGAGAAATTAAACAGCTACACTCAGACAACAAGTATGGATTGCTTTGAAATGTTGGTGCAGGAATTAGAATTGATTGATCCTCCATTACTCAATGCGAAATTTACATGGTCAAATTTGAGGGCTACATCGATATGCAGCAAACTTGACAGATTCTCGTTCTTGGGAGGGTGGATGGAATTTTTCCCATGCCATAGGCAATATGTTCTGCCTCGAATAACATCGGATCATTTTCCAATTGTTTTGGACACACAAAAAATTAAATGGGGGCCGAGTCCATTCAGATTCGAGAACATGTGGCTTAAACATAAGAGTTTTAAAGAAAATTTTTCGACATGGTGGAATAGCCCACAACTTCAAGGTTGGGAGGGTTATGAGAAAACTCAAGTCTGTTAAGGAAGAGATCAAGTTATGGAATGGCGAGCTGTTTGGGAAGACTGAGATGAGGGAGGCCGAATTGAAAAACAGAATTATTACTTTGGATGAGATAAAGGGTGAAGGAAGGGAGAATGCAGAAAGGGTAAATGAAAAAAAACTGATAAAATGCGAGCTGGAATAGTTGATGTGTCGACGAAATAGAATGTTATATCAAAAAGCAAAGATAAATTGGTTAAAAGATGGAGATCACAACACCAAATTCTTCCATTCTCTACTTAATCACCGAAGAAGCAAAGGAAAAATCAGTAAGTTGGAAAAGGAGGATGGGGTGGTTATAGAGGATGAAGGTCAAATAATCAAATACATTATACACTACTTCCAGCATTTGTACAGTAAAAGGGATGTAAGCAGATTTGGGATTGAAGGTGTAGAATGGAGATCTATCGATGTCGATTTGAGGACTGAAATTGAAAAACCATTTCTCGAGGAAGAGGTTAAGAAGGCTGTTTTCGAGTGTGACAGATGCAAAGCACCGGGGCCTGATGGTTATACATTTGCACTATATCAGGATTGCTGGGAAGTGGTCAAGGGGGAGTTAATGAAGGTTTTCGAGGAATTTTACGAATGGGGGATCATAAACGGGATAACAAATGAATCGTATATATGTTTGATACCAAAGAAACATGACTCATTAAGGGTTAAAGATTTCAGACTCATTAGCCTCACAACGAGCTTATACAAGATAATTGCAAAAGTGTTGGCTACAAGGATGAAAAAAATTTTGTCTCATACATTGTCCGAATCTCAAAATGCTTTTACGGAAGGAAAACAAATTTTGGATTGTTGTTTGATTGCTAATGAGTTGATGGAAGAAGGGAAGAAGAAGAAAAAGAAATGTTGGGTCTTGAAAATTGATTTTGAAAAAGCATATGACAATGTGGAGTGGGATTTCTTGGACTTCGTGCTTCGGAAAAAGCGATTCGGAGAGAGATGGAGAAGATGGATAAGAGGATGCGTATCTAATGTTTCGTTTTCCATCATGATCAATGGGAGACCGAGGGAGAAATTTAAAGCAAGTAAAGGGCTTCGACAGGGAGATCCGTTGTCACCTTTCTTGTTCAACATGGTAGTCGATGTTTTGGGAAGTTTGATTGATAAAGCAAAAGATGCGAACTTAATCAAAGGGTTCGAAGTGGGCCGAGAAAAGATGGAAATATCACATATACAGTTCGCAGACGACACATTATTTTTCGTGCATGAGGAGGAACACCTAAAATTTTTGGTGCAAATCTTGAAGTTGTTTGTGATATGTCAGGACTTAGGATCAATTGGGATAAGAGTGCTTTACTGGGCTTATGTCAGGATGAGGTTGAAGAGGAGGTTCTAGCCAAGAGGATTGGCTGTCGAAGGTATAAATGGCCAATTACATACTTGGGAGTTCCTTTAGGGGGCAATCCATTGAAAGTGTCTTTTTGGGAACCAATCATGATCAGGTTTAACAGAAAATTGACAACGTGGAAAAAGGCTTTTTTGTCCAAAGGGGGAAGAGTAACATTGATTGTTGCGGTGTTGAATGCTTTGCCTATATACTTTCTGTCACTTTTCAGGGTACCGAAAGGCGTAGCGGGCAAGATGGAAAAGATAATGAGGGATTTTTTGTGGGATGGAAACGAGGGTGAATCACATTGTCATATGGTAAGGTGGGAACAAGTTTGTAGACCGAAAGAGAGAGGAGGATTGGGTATCGGAAACATTTGCTTGAGGAACAATTTGGGAAAATGGTGGTGGAGGTTCAACGTTGAGAACGAACCGTTGTGGTAAGGAGTAAATATGGGTTACAAGAAAATGGTTGGGATGCAGGGTTGGCGATGAATGTGCCGTTTAAATGTTCATGGAAATTTCTCTCTAAAATTTACCCGACTTATCACCGACTATTGAGATTAATGGTTAGAGGGGGGTCTAAAATCAGGTTTTGGGAGGATGTTTGGTGGGGGGATGTAGCTTTCCGGGATTTGTTCCCTTCTTTGTTTCGTTTAAGTTCAGCTCGTAACTTGCAAATATCTTACTTCTTCGCTTTCGACATTGTGTCAAATGATTACTCCTTGGATTTGCATTTTCGTCGGCCTCTCCGAGAGGAGGAGGTTGTTCAGTTGTCATCGTTGTTAGGTATTTTAGAAAGGGTTAGGCTTGTCGAAGGGGTTGATGATTTTCGAGTGTGGGAGGGGGATCCGTCTGGGAAGTTCACGGTCAAGTCGTTTTTCCATTCATTCTTCTCCGCGGATATTGGTGTCCAAAACTTCGAATTTTACAATATCATTTGGAAGACACCTATTCCTTCAAAGATACAAATTTTTTCTTGGACGGCTATTCTCGGAAAATTACCTACATCAGAGTTGATGCAAAAGAGATGGCCTAACTGTGCTCTTTCTCCCAGTTGGTGTGTGTTGTGTCGTAATGAGTTGGAAACGCAGGATCATTTGCTAATTCACTGTAAGCTTGCTAATGAATTGTGGTCAAGGTCCTTGAATGAATTGAACTTTGTTTGGGTGATACCGAAGACTACCAAAGATTTGTACAATACGGATCTTGGACAGTGGGTTGGAAAAAGAGGAGAGTTTTTTGGAGGGTGGTGATCCATGGCATATGCTGGGGCATCTGGCTAGAGAGAAATAGAAGAATCTTTGAAGACTTGGAGGACAGTGCAGAAGAGTGTTGGGAGAAAATCAAAATCAAGATAGTCAACTGGATTGGACATAATAAAGAGTTTCAGAGTTTATCAATACTGGATCTTTTAAGGGATTGGACTTATGTGTATTGCTAATTTTGAGTTTTACCTTTGCTATTAGTGAACCACTAGTCCACTTCATGTAACTGTAAAACAATTTCTTTATAATATAATTATTTTTCCTATCAAAAAAAAAAATGAAAATCCCATGATTGAATAGATGTGGCATTATCAAATTGGACAAAATGACAAATAGGCAAATTATGAACCACTGAGAACTGAAATAATGCCGGAAAAGTTCTATCAAAAAGAATCTCCCCACCACCTGTCTTCCCAAAATCTAATCTTGTTACCTCCTCTCACCTTAATTGAAACGCGATGCTGAAAAGTTGGGTATATGCGGGAAATAAATTTCCATGGGCACCTGAACGTAACGTTTCTTGCCAACCCCGCATCCCACCCATTATCTTGTAAATCATATATACTTACAATGATTTTCTTCCACAACGTCCCATTTTCCGCCTAAAATCTCCACCACCACTTCCCCAACATGGCCTTGTTTCTCAATATAATATTCCCAACACTCAATCCGCCTTTTTCCTTAGGTTTGCACATATGTTCCCACGCGACCAAGTGGCTACGTACATCTCCATCCGCTCCATCGCATAAAAAGTTTCTTGAAATCTTCTCCATCCTCACTTTTTGGACCTTTCTGATTACGCTTGCTGGATCCTTCTTCCTTTCTTATTACCTCTATCTGTTGTCCTGTGGGTTGAACTTTGATCTCCATCCTCAATTTTTGACCTTTCTGATTAAGCTCACTGGATCCTTCTTCATTTCTTATTTGCTGAAGTTTGGTTTCATCCGAATCCATTTGCGAGTGTCACTTGTAGGTACTACATTGCTACCGTTTCCGTTGAATCCTTTCGCTTTACCCCATC
Organism: Primulina tabacum; assembly: GCF_025594145.1. Classification (NCBI taxonomy): domain Eukaryota; kingdom Viridiplantae; phylum Streptophyta; class Magnoliopsida; order Lamiales; family Gesneriaceae; genus Primulina; species Primulina tabacum. Next base: position 33,673,739 of record NC_134566.1, on the reverse strand, counting down.
CCGCCAACACTCTAGCACCATTAACCACCACTTGTGCATAAGATCTTTTTTCATAAGTTTCATATGCTGATATGTTGACCGAATCCACTACAATGCGAATAACCATAGGTCCTCTTTGAGTTGAGATCTTTATGTTTCTACTAATGAACCCACCTTCAAGTCCCACCACTTTGATTTTTGCCGCCGACAAATCTTTTAGTTGAATATTGTCTTGACTGATGCTCAATAGACCTCCACATTGGTCTCCTATGTTTTTGAAAAGCACAGTGGACCATAAGTCCCAAGGTATCCCCAATAAACGCACCCAGCTATTACAACATTCGAACACTTCTTCATCACAGTTGATTTGCTGCCTCCATCTATCAAATGACAAGGTAACTTTTTTCTCCAGAAAGCATTTCTTCATCTGCAGATAAAAGGAGGCATCCTCTTCGTTATGTGGCCACCATATTGCTTTATTGGCTTGAAATGGGAATATTTCAATATTCCTCTGGACTGCCTTCCGAAGAGTGAGGCGCACCAAATCCCACGATGTATTGACACATTCCCTTGTGATGATGAGAGCTTTACTCCAATCCTTAATCAAACATGCTGGTAATTGATCATAAGTATCAGCTTCTACAATCCCTTGTTTAATGTGGTTCGGGCACAATTTTCCAAGCTTTTGTGATTGTTCCATAGGTCTCCTTTGTTCGCTGATGCTATTACATTATCCCTTCTTTTCTTCATAAATCTGGACAGATTGTGTGCCACCCATTTCCAACCCCAATCAGATCGACCACTTGGCATGATGATGCACTGCCTCTTTCCCCTCCAGACAATTTTTGAGACTCCGAGATAGCTTCCTCGGTCATTCACAATTTTCTGCATATAAATTACTGCTTCTCTTCCTCTAAATCTATTAAAGTTAGAACATGATTGTGGTTTGTTGATATATTCCCACAATTTCACCAAGATCCAATATAAGCTCTCCAAATCCACTTCCAACCCATAGCTCGCATTTCTAGTTCTCTCCGTCATACACACAGTAAGGCCCCTCCTACCACTGCTTATTAGAAACAATTTCTGCTCTATTTTCACCTCGCAAGCTGTCCTGCAATTATCCCGATTCGTTCCTCTGTTCATGACTGATATCTTAGCTGTGGTTATTGTACTGGCTATGTTCGGTTTGTAGGTAGGTAACAGAGCAGTTATGTTCAGGTCGACACTAAGGTCATCTAGTTGTCTGGTCTAACTAAGCTTGGAGTCGCGGTGAGGTAAAAAGGATTGTCTAGGCTATCTGGTTGTTCAGGTCACAAAAAGCGCAGCTAGGCTATCTAGGTAGCGAAGAGGGGGACAAAGCATATTCGATTTGTCTAAAGCGAGAACGGCGAAGAAAGGTGTGAAGGTAGAGGGCCGCCGACGGTAGACGGCTAGCGCCGGTGACAGAAGGGAGGTGCGATCGACGAAACTCAGGACTTGAAGATGTTGGTTGAACAGTGGAAGAACCCGATTGAGCGACGGTTAAATGAGGGGGAGAGCATTTTTTAAAAAATTATCTCTCTACATTCGTTAAACAAGCTCTCACTTTTTAGTTACAATAAATGAACCAGAGGTCCACAAAGACAACGCTAATTCCAAATCATAATAGATTAACACAAAACAAGACCCCAATTCCTAGAGTCGGAAGATGTTGTACGATGGTGGGAGCCCTTTCATCTTTCGAGAGAGAGATTGACGCAATGATTGCTATTAAGTGGGATTTTTTTAACAGAAGAAACCTTTTTGACATGATGCCCGGGAAATAATGGGGGGTGCTGGGGGCAATACCATCAGAGGTAACACCTGGATAGAAGATAAAGGACATCTAGAGGTAAAATGTCATTTTTTAATTGTTTGAAATGTTGCAAAATACGTTTTGGAGCAAGACTGATAAAAAGATACATGAACATGTAACTGAGCAATGGTCCAGGTCTAATTTGTAGATGATGTATTCTTTTGTAACATAAAACGCTTATCCTTGGAAAGGAGAAGTTCATAATGATTACTCTTCCGAGACCTTCAAAAACTAGTTAGTTTAACTGTTGGCACCATCTTCTAGCACGGTAATAAATCTAAAGAACATGTTATGCTACTACATTTTATTATAGCTGGACATATTTTTGCAATTTAAAAACTGTGGGGGAATTAATACTCTTCCACAACCCGTTTAAGAGATTGATTCAGTCATCTTCAAGATCACAATAATGCCCCACAGGAGTAGAAATTTCTCGTATAACATATTTAGTAGCATGTATGCAGAAGAATTGGTAAATACTAAAGATGAAATCGTGAATTATTAAAGTTGCCTTTTCAATAACTACAATAATAAAATATGCATTCCAGCAGAAAAATAAGCATCTTCAATAGTTTACCATGCAGGCATCCTTCAGATTGTCAAGTTAAAAGATCTACAAATCAGACAAAAGAATCCAAGTACCTTGTAGTTCCAAATCTTCAACATAACCACCCTGAAGGAAAGAAAATCGTGCTTCTTCAGGCTGTTCCCTTGCTTTTACAGGAGTTGAACCAATCAAACTCTGAAATTCCATCACATATCCTCCAGTCCATTGACTTCCCCTATGAATTCAAAATAATTCACAAACAAGGCAGAGAACTCCTGTATTTGTCGGATAGATACAGAATCTTTGACATTCACAGCATAACTTTAACATAGGTTGATATGAAATCAAGACTAGGCTTGAACAAACAAAATGCAGCAGAAAACAATCTCGCTTGATGAAATCATTTAATTACAAACTCATGGAAGCAATCTCTGTTTTAAGGTAATAGAAGTTCTGACATCATCAACAACAAAAAAAGTTTCAATCCCTAACTAAATCTGAAATCGATAAATGCACAAAATCGGGGTGCTTCCTTGTCCAAACAGCAACCCTAAACTTGATCTTATCCCAACATTCATCAATCGACTTTGCTATATTGTCGAAGGTTTTGTTGTTCCGTTCCAACCAATTGACCAAAGGATACAATAGACTGTCACATGCCAAAAAGTACTTTTTCCATCTAAGATAAACAATTCACACACAGATCTCGGAGCAACTCACACCAAACTCAACTCCTCCAGAGCTTTTGACCAAATACCATTCGTGAAAGGGACAATGCAAAAGTAAGTGATCTTGAGTCTCATCCTCTTTTCGACATAGGATACACCAGTTTGGACATAGCGCACAATTAGGCCATTGTTTTTGCATCGTGTCGCAAGTTGGCAATTTAGCCAGGCCACAATCCACGAGAATACTTGTACCTTGTGTGGGATCAGTTCTTTCAAAATAAATTTAAAAGGAGGGAAGAAGGAAAGGCACTAATAGGAAAGAATGAATCGTAAAAGGATTTAACAGAGAAAGAATCTAAGGAATCCCCTTCCCAAACCCTGAAATCCTCACCATCCACATCCAACCTAACATTATCTAAAACCCCTAACAAAGAAATCAACCATCTCACTTCCCCATCACTCAAATCCCTTTGAAAGTGCAAAACCCAAGATAAAGAAGAATTAAGCCGATCTCCTTCCTCTTGAATGAATTGTATAATAGGCTTGTTATGAAGCAAAGAGATCCGTAATAAATTTGGGCAACAATCTTTAGGAGACTTCTAAATGTAACATTCCTTGCTAAACCCACGTCCCATGACTCCCATCCATTTTCTTGCATCCCATATTTACTCATAACAACCCTCTTCCACAACGGTGACCTCTCTACATAGCCTCTATAAATTTAAGCAGAAACTTAAGGCTATTAAAAGTAAAGTTCGAAGATGGAATGAAGAGGTGTTGGGTTAGCAGAAGTGAGGGAGGCTGAGTTGAGAGAAAAAATTAGTAGGTTGGACAAGATGGAGAGTGGGGGTCGGGGGAATGAAGAGGTGGTAGCTGAAAGAAAAGAAGCAACATGGACGTTAGAAGAAATGGTGTGTCAAAGAAATCAAATGAGCAGTCAAAAAGCAAAGGTCAAATGGGTTAAGGAAGGGGATCAAAATACAAAGCTCTCTCATTTCCTTTTGAATCAGTGGAGGAGTAAGGCTAGAATCAGTTAAATGGAAAGGGATGATGGATCGGTTACTGAGGATGAGGAACGAACAGTATTGATCATAGTCCAATATTTCAAGGATTTGTGTAGTAAACTAGAGACAAGGGGACATGGTATTGATGGAGTGGAGTGGTGCCCCATTGATGACGAGATGGTTTAGAGCTTGAGAAACCATAATTAGAAGATGAGTTCAAGAAGGCAGTGTGTAATGCCCGAGATTTTAGTTTGATATTTTTGAATTGTTATATATTATGAATAAGGCGATGGAAGAACAGACGTGGAGAAGCGACGTTGCAAATTGAGTTTGTTGACAAAGAGAGAGACCGCACCCGCGCCAAGAAGTAGACCGCACCCGCGGTGTAAGGGCAGAAAGTTGGATTTTTGATTTCAATACCCACCGCACCCGCGCTTAAGCTTCTACCGCACACGCGCTTGGAGGGCAGTAGGGTACGTTTTTGGGGCAGAACGTGCACCGCACCCGCGGTACCAAAGGGAGCGCACCCGCGGTCCAAGCTTCTAGAAAATTTGATGTATATCAGTACACTGAGCGCACCCGCGGTGCAAAAGTGAGCGCACCCGCGGTGTGACGTGCAGCATGAAAAATAAGCCACGTTTCCTGGTGTTGCATGCAGTATATATATGATGTCTTCTTTCGAAATTCAGAGAGAAAAGAGCCGAGACTCTCTAGGAAAAAAACTTTCTTGTTTTTGTAGGTTAAATTGTAAATTGTGAGAAATCCGTCCGTCCGATTTTGAATCCGACTTCAATTCTGAGTTCCTCTCGACACGAGTTACACAAGGACGTAAGTTTTATTACGTTTTGATATGATTTGAAAATATGATGTTGATGGAATTGAATATGATTCATATATGTTGTTCTCGAGACAATAGACATCGTATAATCGAAACCGGATTAAAGAACAGACTGTTTATGCATTGTTATGAATTTTCAGAGTTGATTCAATTGTGGTTATACCGATTTGATATCAAAATTATGTTGTAATCGATTATGAGGTGTTGGAATTGATATCTGATTTATACTGTATCGCTGGGTATATTGATATTATTCAGATTTGGATCAGATGAGTTGTTGATTCGAATATACTGATATTGTATTGCCGGTATTGCGAGACTGTACAGAATTGAGATTATGATTCGTATTGGTAGCGATTATGAGTTGTATGATTATATCTGTGATGTTGAGATTGACGGGTCTATCAAGACCGTATTGTTATATGCCGTCGAGACATCAGTAGATTGATTTTGATCAGATTCAATAGTGATTGAGATTGCATTGTATGTCGTTGACATTGATCAGATTATGTGTTGCTTTGAGTATTGATCAGAACAGGTATTGAATTGAGTTGTTCACTGATATTATACATATTCGATTGTCATTGCTAGATTGGGAATGGACAGATTTGAACCCGAAACTTCGACTTCGTCAGATCGAGAAGAGAAAGGTATAAATCGATGTTAACTGGGAGATCGACTTGAGTTAGATTTAACTCGAGTTTCCCTAAACCACATACTTGTATGGTATTGTTTTTATACCTTTGTATTTTAATGATTATGTTTATTCTATTGAATTAAAAAGTAGAAAGCAGAGAGCTATTGAGTGAGAGTCACTGACAGAGGGGCTAGACTATGACAGAGGAGTCACTGGCCCATTGCACATTGTCAGAATAGGTTTAGTCTTGGACAGACATGCCAAGACACTGGACGTTTGGTATATCGAGATTCTTCAGATACAGATAGCATCCTTATTACAGATTATTCGATATAGACTAGACCAAAGTCCAGAAATAAGAACGTACCGCCACCGTGACCGGTAGTAGTAGGTGGGAGACCTGTTACGTTCTTATTCACCGGGATCCCTAGATTAGATGAGAGATGAGTCGAGTCTGAGATGCCGAGTCATGAGTTGAATTACAGATTGTATAATTTATGTTTCGTAGATTTCAATTCATGTTTTATTTAAAGTTTGATATCGATTCGCATTGTTAGATTATAATACATGTGATATCTGTTTCATGCTTTATTATACCATGGCATGTACACATTGTTTATACTGGGATTTATTCTCACCGGAGTTATCCGGCTGTTGTCTTGTTTGTATGTGTGCATGACAACAGGTGGGACATGATCGGGGTCAAGAAGATGATGAGAGAGGACAAGTTTAGCGTGGTGATTCCGGACTTGTTGTTGATATGGTTCTAACACTTGGAATCTAGTAGTTGAACCTTAGTCTAGTCTGAATGTGTATTGTACAGAATTGTATTTTTATACTGATATGTATATTAATTAAATTCCATTACGTTCCGCCCTTGCATTGTGAAAGAAAAAATTTTAGACCCTATTTATCTTAATTGATAATTAAATCCCAAAAATGATTAAGAAGATGATTAGCGTCCGGGTCCCCACACAGTGTTTTGAGTGTGATGGATGTAAGGCCTTGGGACCAGATGGATTTACCTTGGTGTTTTATCAGGAGTGTTGGGATATTGTTAAAGTTAATTTAATGGAAGTTTTCAGTGAATTCTACGAAAGGGTTGATATAAATGGTATTACCAATGAGACATGTATATGTTTGATCCGGAAGAGACAGGATTCGATCAAGGTCAAAGAATTTTTTTACTACTAGTCCATAAAGATCATAGCTAAAGTGTAACTGCAAGGATGAAGAAAGTATTGTCATATACAATATAAGAATCTCATAATGCATTCATTTAGGGAAGAAAAATACTTGATTATTGTCTTATTGCGAATGAGGTAGTAGAAGAAATGAGGTGGAAGAAGAAAAAAAGGTGGGTTTTGAAAATTGATTTCGAAAAAGCATATGATAATGTTGATTTTGTATTAAGAAAGAAGGGATTTGGAGATGGTGAAGATGGATACAGGGTTGTGTGTCGAATGTATCATTTTCGATTATGATTAATGGAAGACCAAGGGGTAAAAGGGCTTAGATAAAGGGATCCTCTACCACTATTTTTGTTTAATTTCATAGTGGATGTGTTGGAGAGATTGATTGACAAGGCAAAGGCCTCGGACTTTATTAGAGGCTTCGAGGTGGGTCGGGGTTGAGATATCGCATATTCAGTATGCTGATGACACACTGTTTTTTGTTAAGCAGGAGGATCATATCAGATTTTTGGTGGATGTTGTGAGGTCGTTTTGTGAAATGTTAGGGCTAAGAATCAATTGGGAGAAGAGTGCTTTGTTGGGTTTAATCTGCAAAAAAAAAGAAGTGGATGAGTTAACCGAGCAAATCGATGTGGTAGAGAGAAATGACCAATTAAATATTTGGGGTGCCTTTAGGAGGTAATCCTATGAAAAATCGTTATGGGAACCCATCATGACTAAGCTATCAAAGAAATCGGCAAGCTGGAATAATCATTGCTGTCAAGAAGGAAAGATTAACATTGATTGCGGCCGTTTTTAATGCTTTGCAGATGTACTTCATGTCACTTTTTAGGGTACCAAAGGGCATAACGGAGGCGATGGAGAAGATTATGAGGAATTTCCTTTGGAATGGAATTGAGGGTGAATCACATTGTCATCTGGTTGCTTGGGAGCAAATTTGTAAACGGAATATTTGTTTGAAAAACAAGGCTTTGTTGGGAAAATGGTGGTGAAGGTTTTATGTTCAAGATGAGACGATGTGGAAGAAAATTATAGCGAGTAAATATGGGTTACAAGAAAATGGTTGAGATGCGGGTTTAGCAAGGAATGTGACTTTCAAATGCCAATGGAAGATTATTTTTAGATCTTACCCGACTTTTCATATACATGTGAGATCAGTGGTTAGAGAGAGTACTAAAATTAGGTTCTGGGAGGACAGGTGGTAGGGGGATTCTTCCTTTCGGGATCCTTATCCATTTTTATTTCCACCTTCTTTGGCTCATAATTTGCCTATATCTTATTTTGCTTTGTTGGAGAATGCGTCCTCTTCCCATTCATGGGACCTGCATTTTCGGAGAGCTTTGCAGGATGAGGTGTTAGACGAGTTGAGTTCGTTATTGGGAGTTTTAGAGAGGATCAGATTGATTGAAGGGGTAGATGATGTCCGAGTGCGGGATGGGGATCGATCAGGTCTCTTTTCAGTTAAGTCATTCTTTGATTCCTAATTTTCAAACATTCGTTTCCCCGTCTTTCCGTTTTTTAATGTCATTTGGAAGATTCTGATTCAAACCAAGATTAAGATCTTTTCGTGGACGGCGGTTCTAGGTAAGTTACCGAAATCTGAAATGATGCAAAAGAGATGGTCTACGTGTGCTCTGTGCCCTAATTGGTGCGTGTTGTGTCGGAAGTAGACAGAAACTCAAGATCACATGTTGATTTATTGTACTTTCACAAGTGGATTGTGGGCTAGGGCTTTGGAAGAATTGAGATTGGTTTGGGTGGTGCCAAAATTGACGCAAGATTTATTCGCTACGGATCTGGGATAGATTCTCGGTAAGAGGGGCAGAATTTTTTGGAGAGTGGCAGTTAATTGTTTGTTGGTCGGTGTGAGAGAAATAGGAGAATTTTTCACAATCTCGAAAACACGAGTGAAAAGTGTTGGGAAAAAATCAAGATTAAAATAGCTACTTGGATTGGATCTCGCGTAAAATTTGAGAATGTTTCGATATCAGATTTACTGAGAGATTGAGCTTTTATGTATTGTTGATGTTGATTTGGTTAGGATATTGTTCAGCGTTTCGTAGATAGTGGACCACTAGTCCAATTTATGTATTTTAAAAACCTTTTAGTATTTAATAAAATTTCGTTTCTTATTAAAAAAAATAAAAATAAAAAGAGAAATTGGCTGATCCACTAAGAAAACTAATCTGAATGAAACAGTCAGCAAGAATAAAATCTTTTACAAGAAGAAAGACACTCCCTTTCCTTGCAGTTCCACTGCTAGACAAGACAGAAAGGAAATGCATGAATGAATTTCCCTATCCAACTCTCCTCCCTTTATATTTTCCCTCGCCTAATTCCTATTTCTAGTAATTACTGACTTTCTATACCAATATACTTTCTAAGTCCAATACACTTGAGCCCTTAACATTACCACCCCACGGAAAATAGGCTTTGTCCACGTTCCACTTCTCATACTTCAGTATCGTCCTTCTCCAACCCACCATGACCATACATGAAATGTTCCCCTTCACTTCCAAATATATGTTTGTCTATCTACATCACACGCTGCTAGTTTGATTCTCAATCCACGACATTTTCCACTCACCGCGTCTTGATATCCATTCCCCACCAGAATTCTAATCATGTCAAAGTCTCAATTAACAAACTCACCCTCTTCACTGCAAACCATAAAACAAAAATGTGACGAATAACATTGTCCATTATCATCAAAATATTGGGCTAATTGCATCACCATATTCACCCATATGTTATAAAAACTCAAACATATTTACCCCCTCCATAGTTATTTGGGATGCAAGGCGCACTAAAGCGCTAGGGTGCCTTGTGACCTGAGGCACAAGACGAAGCTTACGCTTTACCGAATTTAATCGCATTTGACATTTTTATCGGTAAATAAGCTGTAAAAAGAAGAATGTAAAACTGTTATAACAAGCTTGGATCTTTGGGAAACTTTCTGTCTATAATGCTTTGCAGATATTTTTTATTTTTTATTTTTGCTTTCTCACATACTGTTTTGAACAAATATGCTGTACAAACAATCTTTCTACAGGTGTTGCCCATTTGTCAACCCACAAATATTCATATACAGCTCATGCAAGGTTTCTCAACCCACAAAGCTTTCAATAGTTTGTATTCTTTCCTCAATTTTGTCAGATTCGCTCCCTCGTTATTCTTTTTAACATTACAATGTGATTTTGAATTTGTTTGTGGAACTTCTATCAGTTATTGTTCAGGAATTTGTCCACTACGTCATTTTCATCAACAAAGCATTATGGGAGATGAAGAGGTATAAAGCAGAATTCAGGGAGCAGCGCTGCACTTGGAGATGAAAATAGGTATATGGCAGAACTTAGAAAGCTAGAACTTAGCTTGAGGCTTGAGGCTTGAATCTTGAATTTGATTGAACGTTGAAGGGGAGTAGCGCTGCACTTGGGTCTTGGGAGATGAAAAGTCATGCATGCAGGGTTTTTTAAAGTTAAATATGTATAGCTTTGCTAATTGGGCTTAAAAACAACTTGATCTTGAGTTAATTTTTAAAGTGGAGACAAATTTGCTCAAGCGCACCCTTCTGCGCCTTAGGATTTCTTCTCGCTTAGGCAGAGGCGTGCGATTTAGGTGCGCCTGATTGAAGAGGTGCGCCTGGGCTATCGTGCACCTGGCTGCACCTAGGCGCAGCGCACCTTTGATAATTATGACCCCTCTGGTGGGGGTTTTATGCTTGATTTTTAAAAATATGGAGCCTAAAATGCTATTAATTTACATAGGGCGTTTTTCTTTTTCTTTTTTTATTTTTTACAAGAGGTGATGCAACTAGCCCAATATAATACTGTTTATGATAACCGTACCTGTGGGGCCACAAAATACACTACCAACAAGGATGAGGTTCATTGCTTCCACTCAGTTGAATAGTAGCCCTCACCATTTGAATTCGCCATCTGCAGTTCTTCTCTCCCTTAATTCTTACTCCACAACTTCTTTATGATCTTGTTTGGCTTATTCTGCCTTGCCTTCCATTGTGTGGAGTTGACGATAGATAGAGGCTTGCACTATTTGACCGTTCGACCCCATAACAACACTTCCATAGCTTAGATTGAAAAATACATACACATCCCGTCCAATTTCCTTCTCCAAACCAAAACTTAATTCCATAGCCCTGATTGCCCTAATAATTATAATCCGGCCATGGGCTCTTTCACCTTTCTCATTTTCATCTTTTGGTCTAATAAAGAAACCCCCAATGTACTGCTCATGGCCACAATGCATTCTTAAGCTGTCCACGGTCAAATTTTCCAACATGAAATCCTACCGTCAAAGGCCTTTGTGTCAATGAAGTGGCAAGTGAATAGAAAGGTGGAGCCTTACGACCACTGTACCTTTCTATTTGTTATAGCACTTCCAATCTCGTTTCCCGTAGATTCTTCTCGGTTTCTTTCAGTGCCCCCATCGTCACACACAAATAATTAATATTTGCAATTTTTCCCTAGTGGGATTACGTCCATTCAGCTACTACCTAACTGACTAAGGTTTTAACATGAACAAATATGAATCATCATCATCAAAGTACATTCCCGCTAGTTGCGGGACATGAACAAATATGGATAAAATCACAAAAAGATCTTTGACGTTTCTCCATCGCACTCATCAACTAAGAGAATAATTTGCATTTCAAAATCATGAAAGAATAAAATTCAAAGTTGTAGAGTTACTGACAACCTGTCAAAAGCAAGCATAGCTTCAAACGGAGTAATTATAGGAGCAAAGAATTCCCTGTTATCCAATAGAGCTGTCTGTGCACAAGCGACATTTATAAAAACATCACACTGCCACAGAACATGTTGAGCATTAGTATTATCATCAGAAAGTTTAAAATACCAGCAACAACCCACATCTTAAAAAAAATTTACCTCAGGAAAATTGGCAAGTTTTGACGGGTTTGGTCTTCCCATAACAAAAGTATATGCTTTTTTTCCAGCCATTGTAATCAGTTCTTTCATATGATGAATCATGTGAAGGTAACCAGCTGCAACAACAATTCACACTAAAAAATCTAAACTAAGAAGTAATGAATCATGCACAAAATAAGACATTAGAAGAACACAAAAAAATATTGATGCAACATTCGAGTTAGGATGACATTTTGAAGGTGGCGGTATGATTCAACAGATAACAAGAAGACATCTTCAGATACACAGGAAAAGGAAGACTCAAACGTGATAAAGGGTCGGTGGTCACCACATTGTTGGTTACTGCCCCAATGATGGTATAGAGTCCTTGAGAAAATTGATGCAGACCCTAAAAGTAATTTTTTTCTTTAATTTGATTTCTTTTGCATTGACTATTATTGTGATCCACCTTAAGCAGAAGTAGGAGGAATGAACCAGGTGTCGATTGGATTTTAACAAAGTTTGGGTTGAAATTTAGTCTAAAAACCATTACAAGTGTCTTGATACAGTGGAATCCGCCAGCGGCGCCTAGTCCCCGTGTAGGCGGCCTAAGCTCTAGTCGCTAGTCTAGCGCCCGACTAGCGCCTAGCGTATATACACCTAACTAAGAGCTAAATTAGAATGATTTAATCATAGAGAATATTTACTCTAACTGAAATCGCACAAAATTTGTGATATATATTGATTTAATAATTATAATCATACATATAATCCTTTTTCATTTTAAAGTGATTTTCCCACACCCCCCTTCAAGATGGGGAATGGATGTCACCCATTCTAAGCTTGCTAACTAGTCTCTGGAAGACTGTTCCAACCAATCCTTTGGTTAGTATGCCTGCAATTTGTTCTCTTGTGGAAATAAAAGGGGGTGCAAATTAGTCCACTGTCCAGCTTTTCTTTAATAAAGTGTACATCGACTTCAATGTGTTTTGTAAGGTCATGTTGTACTGGATTATGAGCAATATTAATAGCTGATCTGTTGTCACAATAAAGCTTCAATGGAAATGAAAGGGGTGCAAATTAGTCCACTGTCCAGCTTTTTTTAATCAAGTGCACTTCAATGTGGTTTGTACTTGATTGATATAATCCTTTTGTTTAGTTTTTGCATTATTTGTTAATGAATGTTTTTTTTTTTTTGATAAGAAACTTGTTAATATTATTAATAAAGAAAGATTGTTTCTTTCACATGAAGTGGACTAGTGGTCCACTACCAAGAAAGATAAAATCATGCTCCTAGCAATAAACATAACTCCAATCTCTCAAAAGATCTAGTATGGTTAAACTTTGAAACTCTTTAATATTTCCAATCCAGTTTGCTATCCTAATCTTGATTTTTTCTCAGCACTCCTCTGCGTTGTCTTCCAGTTCTTCAAAAATTCTTCTATTTCTCTCTAACCATATACCCCAACAAATGTCATGGATCACCACCCTCCAAAAAATTCTTCCTCTGTTGCCGACCAGCTGTCCAAGATCCGCACTAAACAAATCTTGTGTTGTTTTCGGTATGACCCAGACAAATTTCAGTTCTTCCAAAGCCCTAGACCACAAATCATTAGCAAGCTTACAGTGAATGAGCATATGATCTTGCGTTTTCGAATCATTATGACACAACACGCACCAACAGGGAGAAAGAGCACAGGTAGGCCATCTCTTTTGCATCATCTCGGATGTAGGTAATTCTCCAAGAATTGCCGTCCACGAGAATATTTGAATCTTCGAAGGAATAGGAGTTTTCCAAATGATATGGTAAAATTCGAAATTTTGGACACAAATATTCACGGAAAAGAATGAATGGAAAAAAGACTTGACTGTGAACTTCCCAGATAGATCCCCATCCCACACTCGAAAATCATCGACTCCTTCGACCAAACTAACCCTATCCAAAATGTTTAAAAACGAGGACAACTGAACGACCTCCTCCTCTCTGAGAGACCTACGGAAATGCAGATCCCATGAATGCTGATGTGACACAGTATCGAATGCAACAAAAAAAGATATAGGCAAATTACGAACCGAACTAATACGATATAAAGATGGGAATAAATCCCGGAACGCCAAATCCCCCCACCAAATGTCCTCCCAAAACCTGATTTTTGTACCCCCTCTAACCACTAATCTCAGCAGTCGGTGATATGTCGGGTAAGATCTAGAGATGAATTTCCACGGGCATCTAAACGTCACATTCGTAGCCAACCCTGCATCCCAACCGTTTTCTTGTAACCCATATTTACTCTTTAATATTCTTTTCCACGACGACTCATTTTCAACGTTAAACCTCCACCACCATTTTCCCAAAAGAGCTTTGTTCCTCACGCAAATGTTACCAATACCTAAGCCACCTCTTTCTTTTGGTTTACAAACTTGTTCCCAACCAACCATATGACAATGTGATTCACCCTCATTTCCATCCCACAGAAAATCCCTCATTGACTTCTCCATCTTCCCCGTTACTCCTTTCGGTACCCTGAAAAGTGACAGAAAGTATATAGGCAAAGCATTCAATACCGCAGCAATCAATGTTACTCTTCCCCTAGGGATAAAAATGCCTTTTTCCAAGTTGCCAATTTTCTAGTAATCCTGATCAGTATAGGTTCCCAAAAAGACACTTTGAGAGGAGATTACCCCCTAAAGGAACTCCCAAGTATGTGATTGGCCATTGATACGTACGACAACCAATCCTCTGTGCCAGCTCCTCCTCTTCAACATCATCTTGACATAAACCCAACAAAGCACTCTTATCCCAATTGATCCTAAGTCCTGACATATCACAAAACAACATCAAGATTTTCACCAAAAAGTTTAAATGAGCCTTTTTTTGAACGAAAAACAGTGTGTCATCCGCAAACTGTATATGTGATACTTCCACCTTTTCTCTGCCCACTTCAAACCCTTGTATTAATTTTTTCTCTTTTGCTTTATCAATCAAACTTCCCAAGACATCGACTACCATATTGAACAAGAATGGAGATAAAGGATCTCCCTGTCGAAGCCCTCTATTCGCTTTAAATTTCCCCCTCGGTCTCCCATTTATCATGATTGAAAATGAAACATTTGATACGCATCCTCTTATCCATCTTCTCCATCTCTCTCCGAAATCCTTTTTCCCTAAGACGAAGTCCAAGAAATCCCATTCCACATTGTCATATGCTTTTTCGAAATCAATTTTCAAGATCCATCCCTTTTTTTTTCTTCTTTCCTTCTTCCACCAGCTCATTAACAATCAAAGAACAGTCCAAAATTTGTTTTCCTTCAATGAATGCATTTTGAGATTCGGACAATGTATTTGACAAAACTTTTTTCATCCTTGTAGCCAACACTTTTGCAATTATCTTGTATAAGCTCGTTGTGAGACCAATGGGTCTGAAATCTTTGACCTTTAATGAGTCATGTTTCTTTGGTATCAAGCATATGTACGACTCATTAGTTATTCCGTTTATGACCCCTCCTTCGTAAAATTCCTCAAAAACCTTCATCAACTCCCCTTTGACCACATCCCAACAATCTTGATAAAATGCCAAAGTATAACCGTCAGGCCCCGGTGCTTTGCATCTGTCACATTCAAAAACAACTTTCTTAACCTCATCCTCGAGAAATGGTTGTTCAAGTTCTGTCCTCATTTCGACATCGATAGTCCTCCATTCTACACCTTCAATCCCAAATCTTCTCACCTCTCTTTTACTGTATAGCTGTTGGAAGTAATCGACAATGGCTTTAATTATTTGACTTTCATCCTCTATAACCACTCCATCATCCTTTTCCAATCTACTAATTATCCCTTTGCTCCTTCGGTGATTAAGCAAAGAGTGGAAGAATTTGGTGTTGTGATCTTCTTCTTGTAGCCATTTTATCTTTGCTTTTTGATATAACATTCTGTTTCGTCGACACATTAATTCTTCCATCTCCCATTTGATAAGTATTTTTTCATTCATCGCATCTGCATTCCCCAACCCGTCACTCTCCATCTCATCCAATGTAATAATTCTGTTTTTCAATTCTGCCTCCCTCATCTTCGTCTTCCCAAACACCTCGGCATTCCAAGATTTTATCTCTTCCTTAACAGACTTGAGTTTTCTCATGAATTTATATCCCTCTCAACCTTGCTGTTGTGACCAATTCCACTATCTTCTTAAATTTTCCTTAAAACTCTTTTGTTTCAACAACATGTTCTCGAATCTGAATGGACTCGGCCCCCATTTGATTTTTTGTGTCTCCAAAACAATTGGAAAATGATCCGATGTTATTCGAGGCAAAACAGATTGCCTATGGTATGGAAATAACTCCATCCACCCTCCCAAAAACAAGAATCTGTCTAGTCTGCTGCAGATTGGTGTAGCCCTCAGATTTGACCATGTAAATTTGGCATTCAATAATGGGAGATCATACAATTCCAATTCCTGTACCAACATATCAAAGCAATTCATACTTGTTATCTGTGAGTGACTGTTCATTTTCTCGGTCAGAGATCTCACAACATTGAAATCCTCTCCCAAACACCACCTCTCCCCACATAGGACTCGCAAACCCGCCAATTCATCCCAGAACATATTTCTCAATCGTATTTTGCATGGGCCATATACTGCAGTAAACCACCAACTTTCTATGTCTTTCTCCTTTTCTATACAAACTGAAACCGTGAATTCCCCAATCAAATTGTCTTTGATGGTTACTACTCTTGGATCCCACATAACCAAAATACCACCTGATCTGCCAATTGAAGGTAGATGAATCCATTCAACGAACCTTGATTTCCATACACTGGATATAAAACTTCTGCCCACAACTTCTTTTTTTGTTTCTTGTAGAATAACTAAGTCTGGCTTCTCCTTGCGTAACATATCTCGAATGAATCCCCTCCACGTTGCCGAACCTCCTCCTCTTATATTCCAAGATAGAATCTTCATCTAAACTTCTTATCTTCCCTTGCACTTATTCCAACCGAATGCAATCCAACCCCCACTTCCACCCTTTGTACTCCCATCATCTCCAAGCATCCATTACCTCTGTCATGTTCGGACAATATCCTCATCCCCCCACTGTTGTTATCACCCATGTGGAATTTGCTCTCCGACATACCCGACTTATCACTAACCACTAATATGATGCAAGTACTCCATTCAGTGATGTAAATTATGATAGCTTTAAGGAATTTTGAGAAGCTGTGACTTATTGTACTTAAGATTGGAAGCCGTCAACCTATCATGAAGTTGGGCCAACTTATTTAAAGAAAGAAATGGAGCATACGAAAAAATCTGAAAGACCACCAGGAAGACTATGCAAAAAAGAGTGCATGTTATTGCCTGATGGATTGGACCGATGGAAAAAATAGAACAGTGATAGATTTTTTGGTTAATGGTCCAAGAGGATCAATATTTCTAGAATCTACGGACGGTTCCTACTTTTTTCATATAGGTGTGAGATACATGAATATCCCATAACAAAAAAAGGCTATTATTAAGAAATCTTGGAAATTAGCCTATCAAGCAGCTTAATATGCCCCTCACGGACAGTGGGCAGAGAGCACATGCTAGTGTAATCAGTTCAAGATGAACCAATCATAATTGGAGCATCCCTGTAGTATAAGCAAAGATTCTACTCTAAGACATACCGACTCCAAGTGTTCCAACCAGGATTCCGATCATGTTGGCATCCTTTGCTTTCTCAACTAGATAATATCTGCAAAGTTGATTAAAGTGTCAGACTGCAGAGAACATTACAACTTACAAATGGGTAACAAGTTTAGGAACAAATACGAGTACACGTGAAGCAACAGCTGACAAATACCTACGCTTTAGAAGTTTTTTCTCCTGAGATAAGTCAGTCACCAAGCAACCCTCATTCGCAGCATATCTGACTAAACAAAGCAAGGCATCATCAGAAATATCACTACCTTGTGACAAAGTGAGTGAATAAATACATATGTATTAGATTTTAATAGGCAAAGACAAAAAATCTCAGAGTATCTAAAACACTAATAGCTATCACCAGTAAATTGTGTAATAGTTGTGCCTGGCTTATAACAAGGTACACGTATGGACCGAAAATCACAATCAAATCAAGAAGAAAGAAACAAATCTTCCCAGAATATGTTGTAGCGACCTGACCCAAAAACCTAGGGATCCATTCCTTCTACAGAAAATCTGGCAACTAGAGAAACAACAATAAATTTGAATGGTTTCGCTTAATTTTGTGAAAATCTTCAGTGAAAACCACATCTCTTAACACTTGAGAAGTGAGATGGACACTAACACAAGAACAGACCAAAATATAACATAAATGAAACTTGGCCTGAGCAAAAAACAAACGACCGAACTATAATGAGCCATTAGTCTATGCATAAAACAGAGAAAAGAGCATATAAAGTCTTTGCAGAGCAGTAGATCACGTGATTAAACACCTATACATCATTTTTTAAATCAATTCAATATTTCAAAGATCAGTATAATTTCATGTATCTTGTAACCATCTCATAGTGTGAAATATGAATGCTAATGTTCCTCATCCACAGGATTTACCAGCCTCCAAGAAACATAGCACATACCTAGCATTCTCATTTGAACATGGGAACCTCATCTTTCAGAGTACAGTGTTATTGGAAAATGTCTGTCATGCTATGAATAGGTCGATAGAATGAAAGTGGGGAAGGTGGAAGAGAAAAATGCTCCCATTGCCATGGAAATATAGACTACAATATAATGAAAATCATCACCATCAGATGCCACGTGGTTTTTCAAATTTATTGAAAAAACTTCACACTGTTCATAAATTCAGGTGTAATCCTTTGGAATTTCCACTACTCTTCAAATGAATTTACAAAAAAAAACAGAAATCCACTTCTTCATATTTTCTTCATTTTTAAAAAACATTTAAAAAATTGAAATCCACGACCTAATATTTTCTTCAGTTTTTCCGGTAATTTTTTTTATTGAAAACTATGGTTTTATTATAATAATAGTTAGGATTACAAAGCTAGTGGATGAGCGATCCACAATACACCACTGCAATCAATAAACTACAAACTCTTCAGTAGCAAATAAAGCACCAATCCCTAACTAGGTCCGATATGAGCAGATGCTGAAACTGTGTTATGTTAATCGTTCAACTCGCTACTCTGAATCTGATCTTCTCCCATACTTCCTCCAACGAGTCTTCTTTGACATTGAAAATTCGATTGTTGCGCTCCATCCATGTCGACCAAAAAATACAATTAACAATGATGCACCAAAAATTCCTAAAGCCCTTCCCATTGAGAAATCCCGGCTCCATGAGAAACATGTCTTTCGATCTGCTTGGAAAAATCCACTCGAAGCCCAGTGTTTCATAACTTTGATCCAAATACGACTCGTAAAAGAACAGTGTAACATAAGATGATCTTGATTTTCCTCATTTTCCTTGCACAAGTTACACCATTGAGGACTTATTACATGGCCCGGCCGTCGTTTTTGTAAATTGTCACAAGTCTGCAATTTCCCCATAGCCATTATCCAAGAAAAAACCTTATCCTTATGTGGGATTGGTACTAGCCAGATGTTAGAGAAGTAGGGGAAAAAAGGAAGATTAATCGGAAAGAAAAAAGAGTAAAGAGAAGTAACAGAAAAAACACCAGAGGACTCCCCTAACCAAACCCGAACGTCCACCGTACCCCCACACAACCTTACTGAGTCTAAAACCCCTGAAAGAATGGTGTACTCTCCCAACTCGATGTTGTTTAACCCTCTTCTGAACCGCACAACCCACTGAATGATAGAATTAACTTAAATAACAATGACGGAATAGAAATGGTTAATCGGTTTATTAATGGACGATGAGAGAAGAAAAAGATGAGGAAAACACTCTTGGAATAAGGCAAATGTAAGTTTCATTCGTAATTCCATTAACAATTCCTCCCTCAAAGAGTTCAGCAAAAACTTTCATAAGATTAGCTTTAATCGTATCCCAATTCTTTTGATAGAAAGCCAAAGTAAAACCCCAAGTGTTCCCACTGTTTCACCATGTTGCGACTGACGCTTTAAACTTATTGTGCAACAACCAAACATTCTTGAATCTGAACGGAGTTGGACCCTATTTCAACTTCGTAGTGTCCAATACAATCGGGTAATGATCCGAAGTAATTCTTGGCAGCACCGTCTGTCTGAACGTGGGGAAAATGTCCTTCCAACCCCCTGAGATAAAGAATCTGTCTAATCTGCAACATATCGGGTTGGCCCTGAAGTTTGACCAAGTGAACTTTGCATTTAGTAAAGGAGGGTCGTGTAGACCCAATTCCTCGATCAGATTATCAAAGCAGTACATACTTGTGGTATAAGAGGTGATATTCATCTTTTCGCTCAAGTTTCTAACCACGTTAAAGTCTCCTCCGGCGCAACACTTGTCCCCACAAATGGAGTACAAACCTGCTAGTTCATCCCAAAATAAATCTCTATCCCTTGGCTTGCATGGGCCGTAAACGGCTGAGAACCACCATTTAGTCTCTTCTTTCCACTGGATTTCAATAGACACCGAAAAATTCCCAATCAGATTGTCACTTACCAAGACCACTCTTGGTTCCCACATCACTAGAACACCTCCTGATCTTCCTTCCGCTGGTAAACTCACCCAATCAACGAATCTTGATTTCCATAAACTTGCAACAAAGCGACGATCCACTGCAATGTTCTTAGTCTCTAACACCACAACAATGTCAGGATTTTCCTTACGTATAACCGTACGTACTACTTCCCTACTTTTCGCCGACCCTCCCCCCTAATATTCCAAAAGCAAAGCTTCATATCAACCTATTCGATCCCTTCAAAGTCGATCCTTCCTCATAATTGATCCCCCGTTGACTTGCTGAGTTCTTCCTTAGTTGTAGATTTAGAACCCACGTCCTGAATTTTCCTTATGGCATTTAAATTTACCTCCAATTCATTCCCTACGGAAGTTTCTCTCTCGGAACCCGGCTTGTCATGTTCTCTTGATTGCACCCCTCCTAATAACCCACTAGACAGCCCCAGAACGGAGAAAGATGCAGGTAGGATAGAATGAAGTTTGAATGAATGATTAAGACTCGATGAATGGAAACAAGAAAGTACCTTGCCCACTAAAGGATTAGTGTTTTCAAGAATAGGAGGCTCTTTGTTGGGCAGAATTTCTTCCTCTTGTGAGAACAGCCCCTTAATGTCCACTTCATCTGTATCGTTATTTGCCAAAGGCTCCGACTGACAAGATATTTGGATACCAGACTCTGTAGAGTAAAACCCATCGTCCAATAGGTCGTCATCTGGTTCATCGAAATGTAGTTCTTCATTGTCATCCAGATCGATTTCCCCTGTCTTACTTAAATCCTCCATGTTCAATTCATCAGCCTTCAACCTTTCTCTGTCTTCAGTAAGTTTCGTATCCTCGTTAGCTTTGTTACTTCTTCTGCAGTAACTCTGTCTGTAAGTATGCAATAAAGTATTTGGTCAAGTATCACCTTTTCTTTTGTCCCTGTCCTCATTTTCTATGTTGGATATAGAATGGATGGGAGATCTTCTGGACTCCTCGATTTGTTTTGGTGAAATTCTTTGTAACATTTTTTCCACCTTTCTTCCCATTGGTTGGACTGCCGGCAAGCTCTTTTATGATGTCCCTTCTTCTACTCTGTTCGTAGACCCCGCACGTCTTCGTTCCTTTCCTTGTGACAATATGTGGACTCCCCATTATCTTCAATGTTTTTGCAAATATTTGAGTTTCCCCACCCTGCCACAATCCGCTTGCCATTAACCACGACTTGGGCGTAAGTTTGTTTTTCGCAAATCTCGTAAGCCTCTAGATCGAAGGATTCAACGCTAATTGTAAGTTCCGTATTTTCCCCGTTTAAGAGTATCATCATTCTATTATGGATAAATCCATCTTTTGTTCCTTTAACCTTTATCTTGGCTGCCCCTAAGTCTCGGAAAAGTATCGTATCGTCGCTTACCTCCACCAAACCCCCACATTGAACCCCGATCGCTTTGAAGTTATCATGCGACCATAAGTTCCATGGTAATCCAAAAATCCTAATCCAGTTGTTGCAACACTTGTAAACCGTATCCGCTGAGTTGATATTTGGCCTCCATTCCTCAAAATCTAAAGCCACTCCATAGTCGAAAAATCCTCTTTTCAAGTTAAGATAATAAGAAAATTCCTTCGGGTATGCAGGCCACCAAACTGCTTTGTTAGCTTGAAACGGATGTAATTCGATCCTCCTTTTGACGTCTTTGCCTAATACCATTTCAATCTGCTCCCACGATACGTTAACCCTTCCTTTAGTGAGAATAAGGGCTTCATTCCAGTTTCTTTCTATTCTTTTCCTGCCACTGGCCTCCGTGATCTTCTTCAATCCTCGGCGGTAAGCCCATTCTTCATTCTTATTTGGCTGTTGAGTGCGTGTAATTATGATTGGGGCTCTTCCATGATCAAAAGAAGTTTGGTCCAGCCTCTGAGAATTCCCTGACAATAGCTTAATGAGGATGTCTGATATCCTTATCCACCCTTGAGACTTTAAAACGCTTGGCACAGTGACAATCTGTTTCTTTCCCATCATATTAAATCTTGAAATCTCTAGGAATCGGCCTCTCATGTTGAAAAATCGTTGTATGATGATTATCGCATTTCGGCCCCTATACCGGTAAAAATCCATGCATGAATGGGGATTGTGAATGAAATTCCTGAGTTTTGAACTGAACCAACAAGCCTCGTCTCGATCTAAGTCCAGTAAATAACTCGCATTCCTTGTTCTTTCAAACCACCGAATCGAAGAGCCTCTGTTAACCAACTTTAATGAAAACATCTTAAACTCAATCTTAACCACTTCCTCTTTATCCATTGGCTTAACGGCATGTTTCATTTGCCCACTGGACCTGGCTTGCATGTCTATACTATGACTGGAAAGAAGACACGTACCCAGAAACTACATCATTCTTTTTATAGTAACTACAATCATATAAACCTCATCAAACGTAACTTAGCTAAGTTTTCAATTAGTTAATGATAAATTTCTTTTGGACGCCCTCTCATTGACAAATGTAAAGCAGGTTTGACATGTAAAGCAGGTATCATGCACTTCTGAACTGTGCAATTATAAAAGCATGGTCTTCAAATTATATTACATTCTTCATCATCCTAATGAAATTCCTGTCGTCAACATAATGACCCGTGCATTTTAATGAGGTGTTAATCAAAATAGAACACTATCAGGCTTCTTTTTGCTACTTTCCTCTTCTCCAATCAATGATGTACATGTGAAAATATTTTGACTAAACACAACACAACATAAAATACATGATAGAATGGATATGTCAGTACTGTATGCAGTTGAATTCCATTAAAATTTTCTCAAAAATACTAGGCCAAATAAAAAATTCAAAATAACGCAGAATTTTCAGTAGATTTATGAACTGATGAGAGTTTACAGTCCTAGGTGTAATACCAACGATCATTTATTAAGTCAAGTGGGTAAAAGTCAAATGCACAATCACTTCTATAAAGAAGTCGGATTAAACCCAGGGAAAACGGTGAACACCATAATTAAAAAAATTCACAGAAACACAGAATGGAGAAAAATTCAGAACCTCTATATATACATAAGCTGGTGTGGACACTGACCTGTTTCACAGCTATTGAATGCAAGTAAGACATTTGTAAATGCTGGATTGTTCAACCCAATCCAGAAGAGCAAATAATCCTCCATTTTCCGTCCTTCTGGCAATCTCCAGCTCAAGCCTCCCATAGTATAATCCAGGACGGCTCCTTTAGAAAAGCATTCACCAGCCACTTGGTTATAACTTAATCCAAATTGATTTTGTGGTCCAGAAGCTTCAGATGGGCTTATAATAGAACACCTTGCATCAGCGAAAAGGAATTCTCCATTTAAACTCGATACATCAGCTGCCAATGCTTCTTTAACTTCCGGTATCGCATGCGCGTATTCCAGTCCAAAAAGAACCTGCTTATACAGTAGGTAAGCCACTAATAGCTATTAACCGATAAACACAGATGAGACTTAGCATTACTAAATCAAACTTTATCTCAGGCCTAACTCAACCAATTTGCTAAGCAACCTTACAAATATGGAGGAATATGTGGGTATGAACATCTCTAGATTGAGTTTTTGAGAAATGCGAAACTGAAGCATGATGATCAAAGAAAGTCTGTCGGCATTAATACTTATGTCAGTCACAAAGTAGAAGGGTGCTTCACTGCTTCCAATTTTTTCAGTATCGGAGAGCGAATAAATGTTATTCCTTTCTTAATTGAGTAACTTTAGCTGAAAAGCAGTTGTAGTGGATGAAATACCACACCAAGAATTGAAACTCCGATGAGAAAATCTGTAAAGAAGAAAAAGAAAAAAATGGCATGCTGAAAAAAATTGTTGTATGTCCACCTAAATCCCCCAAGTAAATGAAAATTTAAAGTAAATTAATCATTTTATATACCTAAATCCCTCGAGTTTTGTTTTTGTTTTATAATTGCTTAGTTTAACATAAATTCTATATGGTATAAAGGCAGATCGAGGTCCTCAGCTCACCTTACTTCTACACTATGTTGGGCCATCACTAGACCATAAACTATTTCCATGTAGTAAAAACTAAAAACACGGTATCAAATAGATCGCCGTGAGTTACAAAGATATGGGCTCGGTTGTTAAATAACAGAGTTGCACAACCAACAAACTGATTGCATTGACGTATTTGACTGTTTTCAAATGACTAGTTCAACATCAAATGCAATTTTCTTTTTTGCTAATTTAGCACCAAAACTTAATATTGGCACAAGGAAGCAAAACATGATCATACCAATACAGGCTTGCCACTTTTCAACCCGCAAACAAGCAAGTTCCCCACACTGTTAGAAGCATTGATTGAGGATTTTCCAAAAATGAACAGTGCAGGAAGAGTCGATGTCCTGAAATCATGAATGAAGAAGAAGAAGATTACACAATGTTCTCTTCAAAAGATCATGACTGAAATTCTACAGGACCAAAATTTCTGCACTTGAAAATTTTCTGTTGAATCAGTCAGACATATACTATCCAGAATAATATTATACCCATTACTCAGGCCCGTGTACCTAAATCCTCAGTTCTAAAATTGGCTGTTAAACGTTATCCTCTTAAAGTGCAAACTTTTACTTGACACGTTAACACTAACGCAGACGCACGCGAGTATGAGTATATGAAAAAACAAGCTGTAAATCGCAATCTCAAACACCAGAAGGGCCTATAGTATCAACCAAACCACCTGAATTGTTGATAGGCAGGCTAGTTCTTCTCTGAAATTCAGATCGACCACAACATAAACTGGCCTTGTTCGAGTACTACCGCCTTAACTTCTTCACTTTGATGAACAGTGTCTCCTAAATTCACAATATGTGGCCGAAAAACAAATTTGGAATAATGATTGACATTCTAAGTAAATTAAATAGCATCTTTATAGGATCTCAATATCACGGGATGCAGGCCATGATTAAATATGAAGACAATCTGCTTTTCTGTGTATGATTTGAATTTGAATGATAGCACCATGTTTATACTCACGGGCTTAGGCATGTATGACCAAAATGAACGACACACTCAGCATTGACATGAGCCGCTCCAACTTCATCTATACAGCAGCTGCCATAAGTCGTATCAGCCATCACATACAACTTGACAGAAGCATCCAATTCCTGGCGCAGAGCTTTCACGACCATCGTTGAATCTTTCAGTAGCTCATCTGGGAACTTTTACATCAACAAGATTCGTAAGAATTCAAATAGAAAACATTAATATAATATTGAAGCAATAAAAAAACAACTGCACACTTCATGATTAAACAAATAGAATAGTATGAGTGGAGAAATAAATAAGAGGATGTAAAGGTACCTGAAGAGCAACTCTGGTGAAATTATTGGAGTGGATGAAGTTGGCGACTTGCGAAATTTCGTAAATCGATTCCAAATCCATTTTGAAGAATTTGAAAGGAGAAACAGTAGTTAACCTACAAAAGAAAGTTTCGTCAGCCGAATCACCGTTGAGGGAAGAGATATTTGGGAAAATAGACCAAGTCAACCTTTGGTTAAAAAATAACAACCTTTGGTTAAAAAATAAAATAGCCCGGGGAGGGAACAAGCCTTACAGCGGGTTTGCCGGCGCCGCCATGGATTATTAGAAACAAAAGATTTTATAAACTTTTTCGAAATTTGTAAAATTTTTAAAAATTTTATATAGACTATTAAATATTTAAACTATCATAATTATTGTAAAACAAATAAATTTAGAAATAATAAAAATTATCAAACACAAAAATACCTTAATAAATATAATCAGTTTTGCAAGTTTATAAAACTACAGAGTTTATTTATCTGTATATCTACATATATGTAAAACAAATAAATTTAGAAATAATAAAAATTATCAAACACAAAAATACCTTAATAAATATA
This sequence comes from Primulina tabacum, assembly GCF_025594145.1. NCBI lineage: Eukaryota > Viridiplantae > Streptophyta > Magnoliopsida > Lamiales > Gesneriaceae > Primulina > Primulina tabacum. The sequence continues at coordinate 33,647,669 of NC_134566.1, read as the reverse complement.
ATCAGTTTTGCAAGTTTATAAAACTACAGGGTTTATTTATCTGTATATCTACATAAAAGTGTTCTTATAAAAAAAATTAAAATTAAAATAATAAAAATTATTTAACACAAAAAAAAATTATATATATTTATACAATTAATTAAGAGAGATCCCAACACTACTGACTTTTGGTGAAATTCTTTTTAATTTCAAAACTAACTTCCATAATGGATTTTGCTTGAATTTTTACATTTTATAGAAAAATTATTTTATCAACTTTTATATCATATTTAATTTTGTAAATATCATAACAAAATCAAAATTTTGAAAAACAAAATATGTTCAATATATGATATCCATGTATTATAACACAGACAACATGAGTGTCCAATCATTTATTTGAATAGCGCTAGTAATAACGTCTTATAAATGTGACTGTTGTTTTACAAACGATAAAATCATTAAAAGAAAATTAAAAATTTTATTGACCAAATTATATATTGAGAAAATTGGCTTTAAATCCTCAAACTCAAACTTAAGTTTATCCTAACTCCCTACACCTCAAACACTTTGTCCAAACTCCCTAAAAATCAAAAAAGTGACAAAAACACCCTTATATTCAAGTGATTGATTTTCCTGTTAGAAATGGTATCAGAACCTAGGTAAATTATTCAAATATAAAAATTTATTATTATGAGTAATTAAATGTTTGAGGAGGGAAATTTTCTCGATTAATGAATCCGAACCCAGGTTTGAGATTAATTATTTACAGGATTTATTCCAGAACTCCGGAATATTTGAAACAGGAAGATCTAACCAATGTTAGATATCAAGAAGGAACTTATCAGAATCCTAAGGAAAACTTATGATTCAAAATAACAGGTTCTTAGAAATAATACCGGATTCCTCTAAACTCTCCGAAAATCTTAGAGAAATTCAAAAAACGGTACAAAATTATGGCAATATGTTGTATTATGTACCACAAATTGTGGAGAAAATCCTTGAAAACCAGGAATAAATTCTTGGAATATTAAAGAATATACGAACAAGAATTCAAATCCTAGAACAACAATCAAGTTCTAGTAAGAGAACTTCAGAAGGAAGGTTACCACCATCCTTTGGTACTGAACCCTTGTTACATCAACAAGGGAAGACCAAAGTAGTGTCAAAACCTTTGACTGAAGAAGAAAAAATGATCAATCTAATTAAATCTGTCTCAGAAAAGAAATTAATCTGATGAAAACTTTAGAAAGGATTGGTCTCGAGGATCTACAAAAACTTGCAAAATCATTTTCAAATCTCAAGGTCGTAGGTCTGAAGATGAACCCAACGGGAGGTGAACAACCTTCTATAACCTGGTCATCTTCTCAGGAACCACCAAGGGAAAGTGTGGATCTCAGAATATAAATATAAGAGAATCTCAACCCGATTTCCATACTGGTGGATAATCACACCCAGCGTGAACAAGGACAAGGAGAAATCAAATTTCCTTGCATCAAACACCCTACGGGAAAACTGTTTTAGAACATATACATCCTTATGGGGTTATGCTTAACCTTGAGGTACTAGATTTCAAAAACAGAGAATATCTCATAGATGACTGGACATCTGCTATGAGAATCGTTGTAGGAACACTTGATCTCAACAGATGAGGATTCATTAAATTTTTAGAAATGAGTCTTATGGAATCAGTTAAAATTTCTTGGGTATGACTTCATTAAAAACTAAAGAGTCAGTCCTAGCTGGAGAATCTCTTAGTGAGATAGATGGAAAAATGGCTACCCTATTTAAAGCATAGTTTATAGGGGTAGACTATTTTAACAGTCAAGATACAGAGAAGATGAAGAAATATGCTCAAGCTCTGTATAGCCTTGAATTACATGACATATGTTTAGTGGATGAATATATTATGTTATTCACTAAATATAGATGGAATTCAGGGGTCGAAGAAAATATATAGCTATGCAGCTTTTCTTCGCCAAAATGCCGAGTCCTTGGAGAGAAATGCTTATAAGGGAATATGTCCCTGGCAATCCAGATACGTTGGCACGAAGAGCCTCTTTTCTCAAAGAAAAATTGGCAGAATTGTGTCATATGGCAATATTACAAAAGAATTACAAACGCTTAAGGGGTATCAATAAAAGAACTCCTTTGTGTTATAAAGAAAATAATCTTCCAACAATAATTGGAAGTAAACCACAAAGGCAGAAAAGGAAGAATTTTAGATCTCATCCTTACGCCAGAAGTGGAAGAAGCTATTGGAGACCAAGAACAATATGATCTAGACAGAAAGCCAGATCTTACAAATCTGGACAAAGAAGTGCACCATCAAGAAGTAAGATATCATCTCAAACATCGAGTACATTTCGAAACACAAGGAGAACACCTACAAAAAAACCTTTCAAAAGAGCTCACACTCGAGCTAATGAAAGTTTTAAAGATTGTAATTGCTAGACATGTGGAGCAAGAGGTCATATTTCGACCAACTGTCAAGAAAATGAAAAAAGATGAATAAAATGCTTTGATCTAACCCCGGATATTGAAGAAGCAATTTATTACAAGGATCTTATTCAAGTATACCGGTTTGAGGATATTGTCTCATACGAAAGTATATATGAAGAAGAAGAAGTTTTAAGTCAGGAATAATCCGATGGAACTGAATCGGAATCTGACTGAAGACGAGATGTTTCGACAAGAGACACATGAAGATTTGTCTGGTTTCTTTAGACAGGCAACGGTTCAAATGAATCTTCATGTGTCTCTTATCCCTGATATTCAATAACATGGTCCAAAGGATCATGAGAGAAAAGAGACACATGAAGAATCCCTGATATCTAATAACATGGTCCAAAGGATCATGAGAGAAAATCCTAGTCTTCAGAGATATCAGGGATTCTCTGCAGAACAGGTAGAAAAGTTCTTAGGAAGTCTTGGCCTACGAAACAGAAAGCATCATCTAATCTATAAAGCTTTCAGAAGGGAAATGGCAATTCCAATAGAATTTACAAGAAATGGAATGGAGATACAACTAATTCTGTAAGGACCGTTGTGGAGACCCGAACCTAATTCGTCTTCTTAATCAACATTAGGATCAATTAATTAATCTGGGTCTAAATTTTTTTTAAAAAAAAATGCATGTGCGGAACATATGATAATCAGTCTGATATAAACATCAAAAGTAAAGTACAAGTCTTGTACAAAGTACATTTATTTCAAACTAAGGTTCAACCACTATACATCAAGTGTTGAAAGCCAATTCTACTTCTAAGTCCGGATCTCCACGCTAAACTTGATCTCTCATCCTCTTCTTGACCCTGATCCTGTCCCACCTGTTGTCATGCACACATACAAACACAACAACAGCCGGATAACTCTGGTGAGAAATATATTCCCAATATAAACAACGTATACATGCAATCATATAAATAGATATCAATAATATGTATCAAAATCTGAAAGACATTAATCGATATAAAACTGTAAATCAAACTCTGACTCATAATCTCAGACTCGACTCTTCTCTAATCTAGGGATCCCGATCGAACTCAGACTTTGGCATTCTGTATCGAATCTCAGCGATAGAAGTCGATCTACTCCTAAGCAACATCGATGCACCAAAAGTCCAGTGTCTTGGCGGCTCTGCCAAAGACTAGGCACATCTGCCCGAACTCTATACATGCTTTACTATAAATCAATAGACTAAGCATATCAATCTCATGAATTGCAAACATCAATGCAATAAATTAAGTATGTGGTTTTTTTGGTAAACTCAAGTCGGATCTAACTCGAGTCGTATCTTCCCGGTTCGATATTGATTTATACATTTCTTTTCGTAGATCAGTCTGATCAATGAAATCAATATCAATCTAGTTCTGATCGTTCTTCGAAGTCGTCAATACTCAATCTGGTAATGACATTATTGAGAAGTACAATATAAATATACAACTCAATCAATACTGTATATAATCGGAACTCAATCTAATTCTGTTTCGACGGCATAACAGTACAATCTTGATATACCCAACAATACAATATCAGCAGATACAAATCATAACTCATAATCAATCTATAAACACAATCTGATACCAAATCTGTATAATCTCAATCAAATTCAATCTGAAAATGATAACAATTTCATACGGTATCCGTTCTTCGATCTGATTTCAATTATACAATGACAACAATATTAGGAACACCAAATAATAAGCGAACCATAATTCTTCCAACACATGAATTTCGAACCATGCTAGAAATCAATAAAATTTACCTCTTCTTGAAGTTCTTGACGAGAGGAACACGGAATTATGTTTGGATCGAAAATCAGACGGTTGGATCTTACACAAATCACAAATCTATGATTTAAGACCTTGAAGCTTTCCCTGAGGTTCTCTCGATTCTTTCTTCAATTCTGAGGAATGAAGTTATTTTCTATATATATATCATGCATGTCCAAAGAAACGTGGCTCAGTATTCAAGCACGTCTTGCGCATATGCGCGACCTCCTCCGGCGTATATGCGCGAGACACTCTGTCTCGGCATTCTTCATTTCCTCAGCTCGCGCATATGCACATCCTCTCTTCGCGCATATGCGCGAGGTTCTCTGTCATGCTCGCGCATATGCGCGAGGTTCTCTACCTGCCTCGCGCATATGTGCCCTGCTTGGTCGCGCATATGCGCGAGAGGTTAAGTCCTCGCACATAACATGTCTTCTTTTAGCTTCCCCAATCTGATCTTTTCCGTCTATAATCACATCAATTATCAATTAATCATTTCAGATTACAATAATAAAATATCGGGCATTACAACCATGCATCGTATTATAGTAAATCAAACTTTGATTATCGATAATTTTATGAGATTCTTATGTTGTTAGAGAAAATATGTTTTGCTAATGAATGATTGTAGTAGTAATTAAATTGTATTTGGATAATATGCTAAACTGCAATAGAAAAGTGACACATTTTACGGTTTCTAGCATAATTATCTGAGTATTAGTCCAAATGAAATGAGATCAATTTCATTAGAAAACTAATACATAGTACTAAAGTTTTTATGTTTTGAGTTTTGTCCAAATCCATCTGGAAATAGGGCAAAATCAGTCTGAAGTATAACGTGTGCATTTCAGTTCCTACACTGACACATGTTGGGAGAATGAACATAACTCTCGCGTCTGATATTCAAATTTAGTGAGGTTGGTGACAAATGAAAGATAAGACATATACTTACAAATTGTATGTTGACCACTTTGGTTAATTCGGACCCGAGCGTGAGATCTTACCGCCCGAACGCGGCATAAGGAACAGCCGGAGGACAGAACATCTAGAAATGTAATAACCTTTCTCGATAAAATCATTATTATCAGCTTACCTTTGGCGGTTTTGCGCTCGGGCAGAACATCTCGCGCTCGAGCGCGAGATATTACTGCCCAAGCGCGAAACCGCCAAAGGTAATGTATTAAGAATGAGTTTATCGAGAAATGTTATTACATTTCTTTCATTTCAGCCTAGAGTAAAAGTTGAAAACCGATTTATATCGTACAAAATCACCTCGAAACGTTATTAGAACGCAAAACAAATTATATATTCGGAATACTCGCATCGAGAGCTTCTTTTTGACGCAATTGTCTTCTAATTTCAACACCTTTATTTATTGAAATGCTGGAATAGCATGTATTTGAAGTCGAGATCCATATACGTGGTAGAATAACCGACAAGAAACTAAGTTTTGAAGTCGAAATTGAATTATGTTATGATTTAGATTTGAAATGAATATGTTATTGATGTAGATAGATTTTTATACTGATATCTTCAAGCTACATCGACTGGAACGAAAAATTGAGGTATGTTGCGACCGAGTAACATTCCAAAGGTATCTGTATCATATGATATATGTTTGATTGATTTGATTGAAAATATATGTCTATATGCCTTATTTGTTGAGTTGATGTGGCATACATGACATACACGTTGAGCTATGATCCTTGGATACCCTATTATGATTGGATTTGATTATGGGGTTTGTGAATACAATGTTATGTTTGGCATTATATGGCCCTTAAAATATAGTCATTAGTGGCCCCGCTTATTGATTGCGATTTGGGATTTGATAGCGCTTTGTCGACTTTATCATACGAGTATCCCTGATTGAGGCCGATGTGCCAGCTCGAGCATTGATTTGATAGCGATTCGTTTGATTCCGACATGTGCTCAGTGGATGGGCATTTGACCTGATACCTCCGCGACATACATTCATTTCATATCATATATCATTATTTAGATATTTGTGGTATATATTGTGGTTTTTTCAGACTGAACTTCGCTCACCCCAGAGGAGGCTGTTGTTGTCTTTGTACGTAGACAATGACAGGTACTCCAGGATATCAGGAGGCCCGAGAGGGTGCTTCTGGAGAGAGTCACAGTTTGAGCTGAGATTTTATATTTTTTCCAATGTATATATGTATCTATATATCGGGGTATGTCCCGAGGATATGAGTTGTTTGTATGTAATTGATTTTGATTATGTGTTGGCATATTTTATGATGTGAGATTAAATACTATTTTTAGTATTCAAATAATATATTGTGGGCTCATTGTAAAGAAAATTTAAACTCGTTTTTCATTGTAATTAATTAACCTTAATCGAATTACATTGTAATTACAAATAAGAATTAAGGGCCCCACATATTCCTTTTGAAGAGATTAATGAGGAATTACAAAAACTCAAGATAGAAGCAGCGTGGACCATTTCCTGGATTCATATTGGAGCAATCCAAATTATGACAAAAGCTACTTTCAAAGAAAGAATAGATTCACACATTGATATTGCTATATGCGATAAAAGAATGTGGAACCTTCAAGATTCAATACTGGGAACTATCTCAGGAAATCTTTATGCAGGAAAGATTGTAGGAGTAATCTATCCAAGAATTGCCTACAATTTGGCAGATCGAGATTTCAGTCGAGCCTTGACATTACATCAGAATTTCAAGGAAAAAAACTGATGAAAGAAGGTAATAGACAATATTCTATTAACTATCAAATTTCATATGCTCTATCTAATACACATAATTCAGAATTGTTTATTAGAAATGAGTTCATTGAAATACCTGAGGAGATATTTGAAAAAGTTGCTCAGACAATTTATCCAGAAAGAGTTGAGTTTCCATTAATACAGGAAACAGATATCCAAATACAAGACAAACCGATTTTATAGAGGAATCAAAGTCTTAGATTGGAATCAAGAAGACTATCTTTTCAGGGGGATAGAATTACAAGTTACAAGTGGGGAAAAAACATGTTCAAGAAACCCAACAGGAGGTAAAAAGTTTTTCCACAATAGGAAAGCTCAGATGCCTAGAAGGGTGGAAGGAAGTTAGTATTTGATATTACGAAACAAAAGAATCAATTTCCTTGTAATACCATATACTATTTAGAACAACCTATAATAGGAACTTACCAAGGAATAGTCAATATCGGAGAATTGGAAGTTCATATCAAAGGAATTCCAGGGAAAGAACTAGATCGATTGGTTCTTGGACTAGAGTTTCTCTAGGAACATAAATCTTGGAAACGCCTAGAATATGTAATGGAGTTTATGGCCAAAGATAGGATGTGGAAAATCCAATGACCACAAGCCCATTCTCGATATACATTCCAGTCGGGATGTTATACGAACAATATAAAGCAGACTATTTTGCTGCTTATATTGATTCAGGAGCAGGAATCTGTACAGCGAAAAGAGGAGTTTTCCGAATAATTTGGAAGAAAATTACCAAAAATTGCTGGAAGAGATTTCTCTAGAAGAATCTTAATCTTATGTAAGGGGATTAAGATGACCGAAATCGTAATCGGAGGTGCTGGACAAACACCTTGGTATAAGGTAAAAACACCACCGATTTATTTTCATGATATAGGAGCTAACATATTGCTATGAAATAATTTTCTACAAATGTTCAATTCATATACTCAAGAAAATGAGACTAAACGATTAGTGTTCACAACACTCTATGATCATAAAATCATAGTCCATCGATTAAGATAGGCATTTAACAAAAAACTGTCAATTCAATTTCGCAGCAAGCGTGGTGATGAAGGAAACTTCTGAATCCAAAAATGAAGAATTATAGACGGTTTGGAGAAACAATGCTCCAGCTAAGAGCAGATAAAAAGCTTCAACCATAAGAAATAGAATGTCTTAAGATAGCTCTACATCAGAAGGAGGTAGGGTTTTAATCAAAGGTATCCTTAGAGGATGTCAAGAAAAGGATCAAATAAAATTACAATGGAGATCCCTTGGCATGGTGGGATAAGAATCAGTTCAAAGCCTACCTTAAAATTAAGGAAGGAAAAGAGTATGAATTTGTCTGATGCAAGCCTATTTCAATGAACATAATTGATCAAAGGGATATGCTGATTATAATCAAGGAACATTTGAACCTTGGTTTGATAAAAGCAGGAATTTCACCATACAGTAGCTCAGGATTTCTGGTAAGAAATCATAGTGAAATAAAAATTAACAAACCCAGATTAGTTATTAATTATCAAGAATATATCAACAATCGTGGGAGAAATTAAAAACAAGATTAGGCATTAACCCTGCTACAATCAGGGTTGATGTTTCCGAAAAATATCTTAGGATATGGATGAAATCAAATTCATATCCAAAGGAGGTCAAAGCATGGTATGAATTCGAGGCTCTGGCCTCAGTTTATATCACATCACCCACCTTCTCAGAAATTTCAGGACTACCTAAATGGATTCAGGAAGTTGTTCATGAAACTTGGGCGAATAACGATTATTTGTCTAGAGGAGATATCCTAGAGCTATACTTTTTCAGTACAGCCCCAGAACCAGCAGAGAAAAGCTTACACGAAGCTTTTCATTTTATCAAGTTAAGGAGGCCAGATTCAAATATCTAGAAATTTATCAAGGATCCTCCGTCAGAAGAAACACCTCTCGTTGCTTCAATAACTGAAGACGACATTTCCACCAGAAGAGCATGGGGTTTATGGGTTTGTCTTAGTGAGATGGACAAAGTAAAGTTTCTATTTAAATTTTATCATAATTCAGTAAACGGATCCTTCCTGTTAAATAATATGACAGGAAAAACCACAAGTTTTGCAGAAGATCTATTTGAAAAGAAAAGGAATCTTATGTGGAATTGCGAGCTTCCGGGGAGTAAAGAAACTCGTCAAAAATTTTGCAACATGGCTCATGTGGGAAAATGGTCAGAACAGATCTGCCCAGAATGCCCAAATCCAAAGGAGCCAGAATTTGGCAAGTGCTTCAAACCTAGATCAGACAGCAAGCATCTTGCAGATTAATGACCAAGTGGTGAAGGACCACAACCACGTTTTTCTCAGGGACATCAAAAGTTTAAGATTCCTCGACAAAAATAAGTGGACATGTGACCCTAATTACTTTTCTTGGGGATAACAAAAGTTAAAGATTCCCTGACAAAAGATAGTGGACATTTTACTAACCCACTAAATGAACAAGAGAACTTGGACCCAATTACACCTATAAATGAGGAGTAACTGGGAACGATAAAAATACACCAAGACTTAAACCTAAGTTGGAAACAAATAAAATGTATTACGCATATCTCAAAGTTTCCAAAAGACGGATTAAGGCAAAAAGAAAGCAGCTGATGAATTTCAAAGCCTACTACAAAAGGCTAAAAGAATTAGGAAACGAGATCTCAGCTGATATGATACAAACCCATATCTAATGGATATGCCAGGGGATAAAATCATAAGAACAAGCTGTTTCTAGATTGATAATCTAGGAAGAAGACAACTCAAGTCGAGGGACCGCTCCACCACTTACTCGACCCACTCAAAAGATTATTCCAACCACAGCTGGAAGGCATTAAAGAAATTTTATGCCAAGAATTAAAGTCCGAGATTCAAATCCGCAATGGGCTTCTATAAATAAGAAGGTAGGAAATAAAACAGGGTTGTGCTAAGTATTGTTGAAGGAATCTGCGTCAGAAACCATCGGTTGCGATTATGTGGTTGGATTGTGAAGATCAGTCTGTAAAACCTGTCGGCACTCTGGTTAAAAAGGTAAAATGTTCAATTTATTATACGGAAGCGTGATGGGCCTTTTATATAAAAAAAATCGATCATTTGAGCATGGTCATGGTATATAGGCTAGAAATCTTGCGTAGCTGTATGTTTTGGGGCTATATGCCTTTAAGAACAGGCTCGATATGTATAACAATGAAACGTACCAAAATCATAGAATTAAGGAAGTTTTTGAAAATTTTAGAAAAATGAGGAGTTTAAACAATGAAATAAGGGAATAGAGAGTGAGGAGAAAGTTGAGAATGAGAAAGAAGAGTTATTGCAAGTTTGCCCTTATATATTCCACTTAAATACTACTCGAAAGCAAATAAAGTTTTAAATAGTTATTTATTATTATCATTCATTAAAATAATAAAAATTATTTTAATAATTTTTTTTATAAAATTAAATTGGTTACCATATATTCATGTAATGCATATTATCATAATATTTTTTGTATTTAAAATTTGATAGCCACTCAAGAAATTATTGTTTGTCGTGCCCTATGGTAGGGTCGGCAGAAATCCGATGTTTTATTATCATATAATCATAGAACAACAAGTCTCATAGTACAATGTACAACTAAACCAATATTTTTCATAAATAATAAACATTGTCTTTACAATAATACGGATTTTAAATACAAACGATGCGGATGTGAATTTCAATCGAAACAAAGCAAATTAAAATCAAACTTGATAATTATCATCATCCCCAAAATATTCCATGTTCCATGTCGTCGAGTTGTTCCTCGTTCTTATCTGAGGAAGTGAGTAAGGAGTGAGTATTTTGAGAAATATTTCATAGATGAGGGTCGATCGATAATAACAATAATAAATATATATATGTTTATTCGATTCGAAGAATACCATGTGAAAATCAAAGTTGAACAAAACAAATAACAATGAAAGTTATAATATTTTCAGTTGTTTACTGACCAGTCCCAAGTTTTAATCCTCTAAGAGGCGAGGCCGTGTTATCAGTTATTATATCTCACCACATCAGTTCCACAACAAAATCAAATATTAAACCATTTTCAGTTCAAATGCAAATCATAGCAGCGCCTTCAAATAGTTTGAAACATGCATATTGAAGCGAAACAAAGCAAATAAATCACATATCAATTTGAATAAATATATCACGTCGATCGAATTTTCAAATACATGCTTATATTTTAAGGTATAAGCACACTTACAGTTCTTAGATCAAATGTGAAAGAAAAGTTGGTGCCAATTGCTCGAAAATAACTTGAATTTGAACATAATCTTTGCTTGAGTGTGGACAAAACTTGAATGAAATTTTTTTGAATATAACAAATGAGCTTTTTCATGTGATTTAACATAAATGAAAGATGAATATTTATTGGTGCAACTGAATACAATTACACCACATTTCTGTAGCAATTCACGGCTGATTTTCTGTTGTTCAATTGATTGATGTCCCCCACAAATTAGACTTTAATTTCTCCAATAACGGCTTAAATTCTCAACTATCGGTTCTTGTTATCCCTTTCTCCTTATTAGAAGTTGCATTCTCAAAACTTAAGTTTATTTTATCTTCAAAGAGATACATACATTGTTTGTGCATCTGCTTTTCGAGTTCCTACATAACTTATCTCTCGGTGTGGTTAGACCATTATACATTGACATGTAGAATGATGCGTTGTCCTGGTACTTAGTCTTTGATATCAACAATTCGAATAGGAACTTTTTCATACCTTATTTCTTCATTCATGTTATTTTCTATCAGTAGTGATCCAGTTTGAAGAACTTGACTTGAATAAGGAATGTATTTCCTCAATTGTGACATCAGTTGTGACACATGAAATTTAATATTAATTCATGACATATTTGGTGGCAATACTAATCTGTATGCCAGCGTTCCTAATCTTCTAAGATTTTGAAAGATCTTATATATCGAGGATTTAGTTTTCTAGCTTTACTGAATCAGACAACTCCTTTCCTTGGGAAATTTTTTCACGTAAGGCTTTTCTCCAACTATGAACTCTACTGGTTTTCTCTTTAGATCAGCCTAACTTTTCTGTCGATCTTGAGTAGTTTTCAGTCTCTCATTAATGATAGCTACTTTATCTACTGTTTCTATAACAAGCTCAGGCCCAGTGATGACTCTCTTTCCTACTCCATCCCAGTGGAGAGGTGATAGGCAGTTTATTATGTACAAAGCTTCATATGGAGCCATTCCAATGCTGTTGTGGTAGCTTTTATTGTGAGCTAACTCAATTAAAGGATCTGTTCACTCCAATTACCAGTGAATTCTAAGACACATGTTCGCAACATCTCTTCAAGTGTTTGTATTGTTCTCTCTGTGACAATCTATTTGAGAGTGATATGTTGTTTTGAGAGTAAAATTAGTTACCATAGCTTTTAAAAGCTTTTCTAGAAACATGATACAAATCTCGGGTTCCTATCAGACAAGATGTTTGCTGGAACTCCATGTAACCGCACAATGTTGTCCATGTATAAGGTAGCCAATTTGTCCATATTATAATTCATGAGCACGGGTAGAAAGTGCATAGATTTTATGAGTCTATCTATGATTACTCATATCTCACACGCATGAAATGAAAGAATAGTGTCGAATTTTCTATATTGGTTTGGATGAGGCAACAAGAAGTTGGGTAAATTGTGGAGCTTTGACAACTGGTAGTCACTTGTTTAATCGAGATTACAACAGCGCGATGCACTTGTTAAATGATATGGTAGATTTCGATTACCACTGGCATTGTAACCCTTCACTGTAGGGTTGGAGTCACCAATATCCTCCACAATTCTTCCCCAATTTTGTAAACCAACCATTTGAGCAACAAGAAGAGCGTAGCGAACATTTATATGGAATCATGGCCCATTTGAAGAACATTGTCAATAATTCAGTAGAGATAAGTAATTTTTTTTTGGAAATTCATACCAATTCTATGCATTTCATAGATGAGCAAATTGAGTTTCTAGTGCAACTAGTTTCTGAAATCCGCCAAGATAATGAAGCTGTTGAAACTTTTCAAGTTCGCAATCTTGATTTTGATGACAACAAAACATGTTAATTATGTTACTAATGATCTACCTAAGTGTGCAGCATCTGGGATCACTCACGAGATGTTTACATCGCAAAACAAAAGACCCAACTGATCGCACAAAATGAAGTAGTCTAACTGGTTACGTCAATTGAGCAGTCCAGCTGATTTTCCAATTGATAGGTGATTCAGCAGGAAAATCTCAGAAGCCTGGCCAGCCGAAGGAGTGTTCAACTGATGAAAAAACCCAGCTGATCAGTCCAACTGAATGAGTGTGAAATCAGTTCAACTGACGAGTCAACTGATTTCACCAGCCCAACTGAAAGATCAGTTCAACTGACCAGTTCGAAGCATCAGTTAGAATCTTTCAGTTATGGATGAAGACAAACTCTCTCAAGTGGAATCCAGCTGTATGTGAAGGTACAAAGCCATTACCCAGTAAAAGGACAATAATGGACGTTGCATCAGTGCATTAAAGACAAAACATTTCAGAAGGACAGTCGAAAAGTCGAGACACAAAGTCCAAGAAACGAATTCAAGATGCAACGGATACAATGAATGAGTATCACTGTACGATCAGTTTTCCCGCCTATATAAAGAGAAGATTAGTGAAGACTCAAATATATATACAACTCAAGAGAGAAAAGAAAAGGGCACGCTTCAAAGTCATATCAGCTTAAAAGAAGCATTCAGTCCAGTCGAGGGAACTCTTCACATATATATCAGCTTATATTAGAAACGTATTTCCCTCAGTGTGTGAGAACATCCTTGTTCAGTTCTCACACACAAACACTCTTAACCACTCAAATACAGTTTTGCACAAAGACGTTAAACTTGTGTATGTAGTCTTTCTCACATAGACATTAAACAAGTGTTGACTGGAAGGTGCTGCCTTCAGTATAAGTCTAGGAGTTCAGTTTAGGCAGTGGATAAGTCCTAGTTGAGTGGGTTTGTATAGGTGTTTGTATAAATCAAAGTCTTCTAGTGCATCCTATCCGAGGCGGTAGAAGGGGTGACGTAAGAGCAGTTGAAGTCTCCGAACATCCATAAACATATCTTGTGTATTTAACTGTCTAACTATTGTTTTCAAACTTTTTGGATCAGTTAGAGTATCCATCGGTTCAGTTGTCACCATAACTGAATTGATGAATGCAAAAAATAATCTGTCCCTTTTCGGTTATTCAGTTTACATAAGATAAAATGCTTTCTAATATAACAGTCTTCTTCACGAAGGATTACTTCTAGTTTCTTCCGCTTGATTTTAAACCAAACTCGATTTAATTTATCGGTGTTAATATTCTTAGAACACGAGCTATTGCAGCTCATTGGAGAATATTTTGTTTGAAGCATCCCAAAGATGCCCATCAAACGATCCTTCAATTGATATCAGAGCGGGTTGTTCTAAGAAAAACATTTGAATAAAACTGTATTTTAAAATCTTACTTTAAAAAGTGTTAAAAGCTATTTAAAAGTATTTCATACGACTTTCAAAACAATTTGAAAATATTTATATGTCGATCTTTGGTAAAGAGTTGAGAGGATTGGCTCTGCGACTAATATTGCAGCAACTTCTTTAGACTATTTACTTAGGGGTTTTAATTAGCCTACAGGGGACTGAGAATCATCTGAAAAGATGCACAGCCAAATTGCCCTTTGAACAAAGTCTTCAGTTGCAAGCCTACCAGGTAAGCTGTTCTTCAGACGAATGTGGGGACCCGAACCTAATTCGTCTTCTTAATCAACATTAGGATCAATTAATTAATCTGGGTCTAAATTTTTTTTTTAAAATACATAAGTGCGGAACATATGATAATCAATCTGATATACATAACAACAGTAAAGTACAATTCTTGTACAAAGTACATTTATCTCAAACTAAAGTTCAACCACTATACATCAAGTGTTGAAAGCCAATTCTACATTCTAAGTCCGGATCTCCACGCTAATCTTTATCTCTCATCCTCTTCTTGACCCTGATCCTGTCTCACCTGTTGTCATGCACACATACAAACACAACAACAGCCGGATAACTCCGGTGACAAATATATTCCCAGTATAAACAACGTATACATGCAATCATATAAAGAGATATAAAAGCATGAAGCAGATATCAATAACATGTATCAAAATCTGAAAGACATGAATGGATATAAAACTGTAAATCAAACTCGTGACTCATAATCTCAGACTCGACTCTTCTCTAATCTAGGGATCCCGATCAAACTTAGACTTTGGCATTCTGTATCGAATATCAGCGATAGAAGTCGATCTACTTCTAAGCAACATCGATACACCAAAAGTCCAGTGTCTTGGCGGCTCTGCCAAAGACTAGGCACATCTGCCCATGACTCTATACATACTCTGCTATAAATCAATAGACTAAGCATAGTAATCTCATGAATTGCAAACATCAATGCAATAAAATAAAGTATGTGGTTTTGGGAAATTCAAGTCGGATCTAACTCGAGTTGTATCTTCCCGGTTCGACATTGATTTATACCTTTCTTTTCGTAGATCAGTCTGATCAAGTCGAAGTCTCGAATTCGAAGCATGTCAATACTCAATCTGGCAATGACAATATTGAGGAGTATAATATCAATATACAACTCAAATCAATACTGGATATAATCAAAACTCAATCTAATTCTGTTTCGACGGCATAACTTCACATTCTCGATATACCCAGCAATACAAATCATAACTCATAATAGATAACAAACTCACTCTGATATCAAATCTGTATAATCTCAATCAAATTCTATCTGAAAATGTTAACAATTTCATACAGTGTCTGTTCTTCGATCCGGTTTCGATTATACAATGTCTAATATATCCAGAACACCAATTAATAACGAATCATAATTCTCCCAACACATGAATTTCGAACCATATCATAAAGTAATAAAACTTAAAGTCCTGTTGAAGCCTTTGCGAAGAGGAACACAGTACTAAACTCGGATCGAAAATCGGATGGACGGATCTTTCACAATTCAATTTCTAGTATCAAGAACTTGAAGTTTTCCCTGAGATTCTCTCGATTTTCTCTTGATGCCAATCTGTAGGAAATGAAGGATTTATATATATCAAGTTGCATGGCAAGCCAAGTGGCTTATTCTTCATACTGCACGTCTCGCGCATATGCGCGACCTTCCTCGGCGCATATGCGTGAGACCTACTGGTCTCGGCAATCAAGATTTCCTCTGCTCGCGCATATGCGCGTCCTCTCTTCGCGCATATGTGCGAGGTTCCATGCCATGCTCGCGCATATGTGCGGTTCCTGTCGCGCATATGCGCGAGGTTCTCTGCCTGCCTCGCGCATATGCGCCCTGCTTGGTCGCGCATATGCGCGAGGGGTTCAGTCCTCGCACATAATTCAAGTCTTCTTTTGTCTTTCCCTGTCTGATCCTTTCCGTCTATAATCACATCAATTATCAATAAATCATTTCAGATTACAATAATAAAATCTCGGCATTACACGAAACTCTTCCATTCTGGGACGTTGGATGATTAAATCACCAGCTGCATTCCAGTTGAGCCTAGTCAGAGTCTGCTCGATCAGTTAGTCTGCTAAGAAGTCGAGTTCAAGCAGTTTAACTCGTTTTTCTAGCAAAATGAACTCACAACCGATGCAGCAGTTCAAGCAGTCAAACAACTAGTTGATGGTGCACGTTTTTGGAATAAAATTCTCTAGTTTATTGATCATCAGAACTAGTATATATATTACAGTAGAAACCCTAAACCTAGCACCAAAAAAGGAACAAACTTAACAGCTAACAATCCTCCTAACAATCAGGGAGGAAATCAAGGAACAAAACAGAAAAGAATAAACGGATAAGGAAAGAATAATAGACAGGAATAAACCAATAATTCTAACATTCCCCCTCAAGTTGGAGCATAAATGTCTATCATGCCCAACTTGCTTATACAACTCTCAAACACTGGTCTAAATAATCCCTTGGTGAGGATGTCAGCAGCTTGCTCGGATGATGGAACATATGGAGTACAAAACAGACCATTATCTATTTTTTGCTTTATGAAATGTCGATCCACTTCAATGTGTTTAGTCCGATCGTGCTGAACCGGATTATGAGCTATGCTAATCGCTGCCTTATTGTCACAATACAGTCTAATCGGAAGAGCAGCTTTAATTCTCAGGTCCTGTAACACTCGTTGAACCCAAATAGCCTCACATATCCCATTAGCCATTGACCTAAACTCAGCCTCAGCACTGCTACGCGCTACAACGTTCTGTTTCTTGCTTCTCCATGTGACTAGGTTCCCCCACAAGAAGGTACAGTAGCCCGAGGTTGATTTCCTGTCAGTAATGGACCCAGCCCAATCAGCATCTGTATAAACTTCCAACTTCTTGCTCTCACTCTTCTTGAAGCATAAGCCCTTTCCAGGACACCCCTTTAGGTACCATAGGATTCTGTTAACCGCTTCAAGATGGTCTCTAGAGGGAGCATGCATAAACTGACTCACTAGGCTCACAGCGAATGCTATGTTTGGTCGAGTGTGAGATAGATAAATCAATTTACCTACAAGTCTCTGATACTGGTGTACATCTGCGGCATTTTGAGTGGTTGTCTCCCCGAGTTTTTTATTTGCATCTATTGGGGTTTCAGCGGGTTTACAATCTCTCATACCTGTCTCTTCTAGTAAATCCATGATGTATTTGCGCTGAGAAACCGCAAGTCCCTTGCTCGACCGAGCAAACTCCATAGCCAGAAAATACCGAAGCCCACCTAGATCTTTGATCTCGAATTCCTTCGATAGTTTTTCTTTTAACAAGCGCATCTCCTCAATATCATCACCTGTGAGAATAATGTCATCCACATAGACAATCAAAACCGAGACTCTCGATTCTGAGAATTTTGTAAACATAGTGTGATCGGATTGCCCCTGCACATAGCCTTGTTTCAACACAAATTCGGTAAATCTTCCAAACCAGGCTCTAGGAGACTGTTTGAGGCCGTATAGAGCCTTTTTCAACCTACAAACTTTCTTACCACATGTACCTTCAAACCCAGGAGGAGGATCCATGAAGACTTCTTCCTCTAACATTCCATTTAGGAAAGCGTTTTTCACATCGAGTTGTTGAAGAGGCCAGTCCAAATTTACAGCAATGGACAGCAGCACCTGGACAGTATTCATCATCGCAACAGGTGCAAATGTCTCTGAATAATCGATGACGTATGTTTGTGTGAAGCCCTTTGCCACAAGGCGTGCCTTGTATCTTTCAAGTATCCCCTCTGCATTAAATTTCGGTGTAAATACCCATTTACACCCAACAGTAGACTTCCCCACAGGCAGCTCCTCAAGAACCCAAGTCTGATTTTTCTCAAGTGCACCAAATTCCTCGTGAACTGCTTTTTTCCACTCAGGACTCTCTAGAGCTTCTTGAATATTTCTTGGAATATGGACAGAGGAGACATTACCTGAGAACATTGAAAATTGTGGAGACAATCTAGAATAGGAGACAGAGTTAGATATAGGGTATTTGGCACATGATCTTCTTTCTTTTCGTAGGGCAATTGGGAGATCCAGAGGATTTGGGAACTTACCTTCAGAAGATGGCTCTGAGTTGGACTCATGGCCAAGTTGAGATATGATGTCTTTCCCTCCTTGATGTGGAACCCTTCTCTGGTAGACATGCTCATAGAATTTTCCTCTTTGGGTACTACCTGTATCAATTGGTGAGGATTGAGGAATACTCAGGCTAGTTGGACTAGATTCTTTGTTATGCGAAATTTTTGAGTGGTCCACATTTATGAGGTCAATGTTTCCCACAATTTTAGGACTTGCTGGTATTACAACCAAGTCCTCATGTAATCCAGGGATAGTGTCCTTATTTTTGGAAGTTAATTCAATAGAAATATCTCCTTGATTGTTAGAACCCGAATTAGGTGATAAAAAACCTAGACCACCATCATCATCTTCACTTATCTCCCCCTGAGGATGAGAACCAAAGAATGGTTTTTCTTCAAAAAAAGAAACGTCAAAAGATATATACAATTTTTTTGAAGTTGGATCAAAACATTTGTACCCTTTTTTAGTGGATCCGTAGCCAATAAACACACATTTTTTAGACCTGGGATCTAGTTTACTCATGTTTCGATCAAGATTTCTCACAAAAACAGTACATCCAAACGTTCGCAAAGGTAGAGAAGAGGAGAACACTTTCGAGTTTGGGAAGGTGTCTTTGAGAATATCCATCGGAGTTTTAAAATTGAGAACTTTAGACGGTAATCTATTAATTAAATAGACTGATGTAAGAACTGCTTCACTCCACAAGTATTTCGGGACGTGAGTAGAGAACATAAGCGCTCGGGTGATCTCTAATATGTGCCTATTTTTTCTCTCAGCCACACCATTCTGTTGTGGAGTATCAGGGCAGGAGCTTTGTTGGAGGATACCATGTTCCCTAAAATATTTGCTTAGAGTCTCTTTAAATATTCCCCTCCATTGTCATTTCTTATCATTTGAATATTTGCTTGAAATTGATTGACAATCATGTTGTGGAAGGTTTTAAAGATCGGTTCAACCTCAGATTTTGCTTTTAATAAAAAAACCCAACAAGCCCGTGAGTGATCATCTATGAAAGTGACAAACCATTTTTTGTCGAGAAGACCAGCAACTCTAGAAGGTCCCCAAACATCACTATGGATTAGTGAGAAGGGTCTACTAGGTTGATACATTTTTGGTTGATACACAGATCTATGATGTTTAGCTAGAGCACAAATTTCACACGTAAACAACGAAGGATTTTTATTCAGAAACAACTTGGGAAACAACTTTTGCATATAAAAGAAACTTGGGTGTCCTAGACGATAATGCCATAAATAGACTTCATTATTCAGATCAATAGAGGTAGTCTCCAAACCAGAAAATGCTTGGGAAACTTTACAAGATTCAATTTCCCCATCAAGGAAGTAGAGTCCACCATATTCCCTAGCATTGCCAATCATCTTCCCCGAGTCCACCTCCTGAAAAACACAATAAGAGTTTGAAAATTTAGCTTGACACTTAAGGTCTTGAGTTAGTTTGCTAATAGATATAAGGTTACAAGACAGTTTAGGAACATGGAGGACATCTGAAAGAGTAATAGTGAGCGAGAGTTTGATGTCTCCTATTCCAGCAATCGAGTTGAAAGACCCATCTGCAATCCTAACTCTTCTATTACCTGCACACGGTTTGTAAGAGGAGAAAAAGGAAGACGAACCAGTCATGTGATCGGTTGCACCTGAATCGATGACCCAGGTACATTTAGGTTTAGAACACATGAGGGAAACAGTGGTAGGTTTACCATTTTGTGCGACAGAACAGTTGGTGGAGGATGGAGTTGGATTTGAAGTTCGAAGTAACCTAACAAGTTGATCTATTTGGTCCTGAGTGAATGGAAGCTGTCCAGATTTGATTGAAGTTCCTTGAGAAATCTCAGTCACTATTTGTAGTGCTTTCTCAGATCGTTTCTTCCAATCTGGTGGCTTTCCGTGAAGTTTCCAGCAAGTTTCTCGGGTATGCCAGGCTTTCTGGCAGTGGTCACACCAGGGCTTCTTCTTCCTATCTGCATTCGGAGTTGTGTCCGGGTTTTGAGACACCAGGGCTGAATTATCACTCATGGAGCCAATGTTGTTTACGGCCTGGCTATGCATCATCTTCTTCCCGCTCTCTTCTTGGCGAATTTCAGAGAAGACTTCTCTGATAGACGGAAGTGATTTTCTTCCAAGTATTCGTCCTTTAACTTCATCAAGATTTTGATTCATTCCAGCCAAGAACATGTATACCCGATCATTCTCCTCTCTCTTCTTTTGTCTTGCGTAATCATCCTTGCTGTCCCAGACATCATCGTAGTGTTGATCCAGCTCCTGCCACAAGGCCGCCATCTCATTGTAGTAGATGGTTACCTCATGATCACCCTGTTTCAGGTTCCAGAGTTTTGCTTTCAACTCGAATATCTGGGATGAATTCTCGGAATCTGAGTATGTCTCTTTCATAGAGTCCCACACGTCTTTCGCAGTCTTCATAAACATATGTGGTCTGGCGATGGAGGGGTCCATGGAGTTGAGAAGCCACGCCATCACAAGAGAGTTTTTTGATCTCCATGTCTTGTATGTTGACTCTGTCTCATCAGGTTTCGCTGCCTCTCCAGTCAGGTACCCCACTTTCCCACGTCCATCAATTGCAAGTTTTACGGACTGTGACCACTCCAAGAAATTCTGCCCATTTAGACGGTGAACAGTAATTTGAATCGAGGTGGATGTCATGTTGTGCACCGAGGATGAAGGGGAATTTCCAGAGGTTACCTCTGATTCAGAGGTTAGCCCAATCGAGCCAAAAATTATTCCTTGGTTGGCAGTCATGAAAGGTTCGAGCCGTGGCTCTGATACCATGCACATTTTTGGAATAAAATTCTCTAGTTTATTGATCATCAGAACTAGTATATATATTACAGTAGAAACCCTAAACCTAGCACCAAAAAAGGAACAAACTTAACAGCTAACAATCCTCCTAACAATCAGGGAGGAAATCAAGGAACAAAACAGAAAAGAATAAACGGATAAGGAAAGAATAATAGACATGAATAAACCAATAATTCAAACAGATGGTATATCCAGTTCTGTCGCACAAACCAACTGATATCTGATGTTGTTTAAAATATGCTACCGTTGTAGTAATCTTTCTTGTTCAACTGATGTATGCACTCAGATGTAAATACAAGGAAATTTATTTAAATAAATATCATATTTTGTAATAGCCAAGTTTGGTGATCGGTATGGTTTAGGATTTCTTATGTTTATTGACTATTTGGGTAAGTTTAAGTATAGTTTTGATGTTAAGGATGGCGATTTATGATTTATAGTATTGTTGATGATAGATGTTGTGTGGTTTGATAGTAGCGTCATTACGATTAAATTCATGATAATTCGTATGTTGAGCCAATTGGTATGAGGCTAATTGGAGTGGCTAGATAAGACATGTAGGTGTAACTTTCATGTTTCGAGTTTTGTTCAAATCATTAGGAAAGACGAGCCAAAAGCGTCCCGAAGTTTTTCGTGTGTATCGTCGTTCCTCCAGTGACACATGTTGGGAGATTGAGCATAAATTTTTATCAGACTTCAAATGACATGAGGCCAATTGGAGAAACAAGCCAAGACATAGAGCTACAACTTTGTAGTTTACCATTTTTCCAAATTATGACGGGAAGAGGCGTTTCGGAGGCGATCTTTGAGGAGGCTGTGCGCAGAGCGGCGCCCGAGCGCCACTGGTTCTGAAATTTTGTGTTTCGGGCAGAAACGTCCGCGCTAGGGCGGTAATGTATGACCGCCCGAGCGCCCAGTACAGTACAAAAGCATGTTTTGGGTGGATTTAGGCATAAAAACCGATTGAAACTCTCATTTCTATCATTTCCCTTCTCTTCTTTTCTCTCCTCCAACAATTCCAAGTAGGGTTCTTCATTTTCTTTTTATCATTTCTTTCAATCAAGCAATTAATCTTCAATTCGGAGTTAGAACAAGGTTATTTTGGGTTCAAGAAGCTAAGGTAAGCTTGTGGCTTCTGTTATTTCTTGTTTTTTGGTGTTGGGGGTTATATGGGATTATTGATTGTGTTGGTTTTATGGGTTTTATGGTAGGGGTTTGTGATTATCGAGATGTTGATGAATCAATACATGGTTTATTGTTGTAGGAATTGTACCAAGAGAATAAAATCAAGTGATCCAAGTGTTGTAAGTGGAATTCATTTCCTTGTGCTCACATGATAATATATGTATTGTGTTACAATGTTTTAACATGTTATTCCCTTTCATTTGATTCATATTATGTATAGATATACCTTGTTGTATATTAGAGGCAATTGAATGTCTCAATTGTGTAAAAGGAAATACAAGAGATAGAGTATGAAAAGTGTTTGTTAAAATACCCAAGAGAGAGTTCAAATGTTTTATGGATTGATAGATACATAGTCAGAGATTGCATGCAATTAGTTGATCAACGACCATAGGCTTATATCCCTCAGAGTTATCGATTTATATCGATGGGATATAGGTACAGAGACAGAGATACTATATAGATATCAATCCAACAGAGAAAAGAGTAATACCATCTTATTGTTATATTCTGCTATGTTATTCATGTTTCAAGAGTTGATGGTATTTAATGATTTCAAAGCCATGTTTTACAGAGTATGATATATGTATCCATTGCTATGTAAGAGTTCCACTTGCTGAGTTTTATACTCATTTCAGTTATTTCATGTGATGCAGATAAGAGCGACGTATCAGGACATTGATTGGAGCCGGGGTCATATGCATAAGAGAGGGAAGGAAGAAGAGTATTTTGCTAGCATTTTGGACATGATCATACAAATGATATTTTGTATTTTGGTTATATCATTTCATTGATCATGTATGTACTTTTGATTATACATTGACATGTATTTTAAATCCTTCTTTCTTTTTAGAAAATTTTAAATTCATTCCGCTGCTATTTTATTAAAATCGATCAAAGGTGTTACATTTAGTGGTATCAGAGCACCGTTCTTCGGATCAATGCATATGACTTCGTCTACTTTCAACAGTCCGGGTATGTCTTCTTCTATATCTATTCATTGTCATCTATTGATATGTATGGAGTTATGCCTCCTAAGAGAAAGGCTGCAGAGGGTGAGGATAGTTTTTCCTCTAGAGTTGTCGATGAGTTCGGCAAGTTGTTGAAAGGGCAAGCTAAGGTCCATAGTGAGCAGATCCAACAGTTGCTCCGTCTGCAAGGAGCAGGCCAAGGGAGAGGCCAAGGTAGAGTTCCAGTAGTTCAACCAGTTGGAACCGATGGGATCTTTACTGCTTTCAAGAGAATGGATCCGCCGGAATTTGCAGGAAGCACTGATCCGTTGATGGCTGTAGAATGGGTCAAGGCACTTGAGGCTATTTTTGATCATCTAAACTATGGGGACAAAGACAGAATCAGCTGTGCAGTGTTCATGTTAGTCAAGGCAGCACGCATTTGGTGGAATGCTACCAAGGTTAGTGTGGATATTTCGACATTGAAGTGGCAAGAGTTCACTGATCTTTTCTATGACAAGTACTTCCCAGACGCACTTCGAGCTAGGAAGGTGACAGAGTTCTTGGAGCTTCGACAGGGAGGTTTGAATGTCGATGAGTATATTCTGAAGTTCGAGGAGGGCTGTCTGTTTGCCCCGTATATTGGTTCCAACGACAAGGATAAAGGTTCTCATTTCATTAGAGGCCTTCGAGCAGAGATCCGGAGAGACATTAATATGTCGAAGGCAGTGACATTCAAAGAGATTGTGCCTAAGGCTTTGTTGGCCGAGCAAGATGAGAAAGACATTGCCAGAGAGAGACAAGCGAGGCAGCAGGCCATTGCGCAGAGAGGCCAGGGTTCAAGTCAAAGAGGAAAGGATCGTTTCAAGGGGAAAGGCAAGATAGAGCCGAGTCCTAAATCACCGACGGTTCCATTTGATACCGAGAAGCCTTTGTGTCCCAAGTGCAGTAGACATCATCGGGGAGAGTGCAGATTTGGTACTCATACTTGCTATCGATGTGGCACTGTAGGCCATATTGCCAAAGACTGTCCAAGAGGAGCGAGTAAAGAGAAGGTGCAGGGACGCATCTTCACCATGACTAAGGAAGGTATAAACCATGATTCTTCTGTGATCTCTAGCACTATTTTAATTTCAGGCAGAGTAGCTACGACATTGATTGATACAGGTGCTACTCATTCTTTTATGTCTGAACTATTTTTGAGATCTTTGGGTATAGTTCCTTCTGTTCTTCCCCTCCAGTTTAATGTTGTATTGCCTTCGGGGGATGTGTTGTACCCGACATCTATTGTGTATGCGTGCTCTGTTCAAATTGATGAGTGAGTGGTTTATGCCGATTTGATTGTTATTCCAATGGTTGCATTTGATATTATACTTGGCATGGATTGGCTATCAACCTATCGTGCAGTGATTGATTGCGTTGCTAAGACGGTGAAGTTTGCAGATGATGGCAATAGGGAAGGTATGCTCGCCAGTGCAGGTACTTCACTGGTCCTTCCTTTTATTTCGTGACTTGAGGCTAAGAAGTTGTTGTTTAGAGGTTGTGATGGGTTTTTGGCTTCGATTGTGGATGTGGATAGAATTGTGAAATTGAATATTGATGATATTGATGTTGTGAGAGAGTTCCCTGATGTATTTGAGGATGATGTTCCGGGTTTACCGCCGGACAGAGATGTAGAGTTTGTGATGGATCTAGTTACTGGTACGGTTCCTATTTCTAAGGCTCCGTATAGAATGGCCCCAACAGAGATGAAAGAGTTGAAGACGCAGTTGCAGGATTTTTTTGATAAAGGTTTCATTCGGCCGAGTTCTTCGCCTTGGGGAGCTCCGGTTCTATTTGTCAAGAAGAAAGATGGGTCTTTGCGGCTGTGTATTGATTACAGAGAGATCAACAAAGTGACTATCAAGAATAAATATCCGTTGCCACGGATAGATGATCTTTTTGACCAACTACATGGGGCTACAGTGTTTTCGAAGATTGATCTGCGATCTGGCTATTATCAGTTGAAGGTTAGGGAGTCTGATATCCCTAAGACGGCGTTCCGGACCAGGTATGGTCATTATGAATTTCTTGTGATGTCTTTTGGTCTGACTAATGCTCCTTCAGTCTTCATGGATCTGATGAACCGAGTGTTCAAGCCGTATTTGGATAGCTTTATCATTGTTTTCATCGATGACATATTGATTTATTCCAAGACCAGAGAGCTTCATTCAGAGCACCTCAGAGTTGTTCTTCAGTTGTTGAGAGAGAAGCGGTTGTATGCTAAGTTGAAGAAATGTGAGTTCTGGTTGGAGCATATTTCTTTCTTAGGCCATGTTGTCTCGAAGAATGGTATAGCGGTTGATCCAGTGAAAATCGAGGCGATTCAGAAATGGCCTATCCCTACCACTGTATCAGAGGTACGCAGTTTTCTTTGTTTGGCGGGTTATTATCGTCATTTTATTTCAGATTTCTCCAAGATTGCCCTGCCGTTAACCAATGTGACGAGGAAGACTGTGAAATTTGAGTGGTCCAATGATTGCCAAAGTGGATTTCAAGAGTTGAAAGATAGATTGACGACAGCTCCGGTACTTGCATTGCCCAGTGGTTCAGAGGACTTTGTTGTTTATACTGACGCGTCGAAGAAAGGTCTTGGTGCAGTGCTGATGCAACCTGGAAAGGTTATAGCCTATGCTTCTCGCCAGTTGAAGGACTACGAGAAGAATTATCCTACGCATGATTTGGAGCTGGCAGCTGTGGTTTTCGCCCTGAAAATCTGGAGACATTACTTATATGGCGAAAAGTGTGAAATTTTCACGGACCACAAGAGTTTGAAGTATTTGTTTTCTCAGAAAGAACTCAATATGCGACAGAGGCGGTGGTTAGAGCTTGTCAAACACTATGATGTGACTATTAGTTACCACCCAGGAAAGGCAAATGTTGTAGCAGATGCATTGAGCCGTAAGTCGAGTTCTTCTTTGAGTTCTTTGATTCAGAAGCCATTGTTGTTGGACTTGCAGCGAGAAGAGATAGCTTTGGTGGTTCCGGGGACCATTGCTCGCTTTTCAGCGTTGGTCATTCGGGCTACATTGACGGACAGGATCTGTAGAGAGCAGGTCAATGATTTACAGTTGACAGAGTTGAGAGCCAGAGCAGAGGAGAGAGGTAATTCAGAGTTTGGATTGAATGGAGATGGATTGGTGACTTTCAGAGGCCGTATTTGTGTTCCTACTGGTGACGATATTCGTCGAGACGTCTTGACAGAGGCACATACGGCGCCATACTCGATACATCCAGGTAGCACCAAGATGTATCAGGATCTTCGAAGACTCTATTGGTGGCCAGGTATGAAGAAAGATATTGCCATGTTTATTTCTCAGTGCCTAACTTGTCAGCAGGTGAAGATCGAACATCAGAGACCTGCTGGGACATTGCTGTCATTACCGATTCCTCAATGGAAATGGGAGCATATTACGATGGACTTCGTGACTGGTCTTCCAAGGACGCAGAAAGGTTTTAACTCTATTTGGGTTATTGTTGATCGGTTGACCAAGTCAGCGCATTTTCTTCCAGTCAAGGCGACGTATTCCATAAACCAGTATGCCGAAGAGTACATAGCAGAGATTGTTAGACTTCATGGTGTTCCTGTGTCGATCGTGTCTGATCGTGACCCTAGATTTACATCAGAGTTTTGGAAGAGTTTGCACAGAGCTATGGGTTCATGGTTAGCATTCAGTACAGCATATCACCCCCAGAGCGACGATCAATCAGATAGAGTTATTCAGATTCTAGGGGATATGCTCAGAGCTTGTACTATTGATTATCCTGGTAGCTGGGATTCCAAATTACCTCTTGTTGAGTTCACGTACAATAATAGCTACCAAGCGACGATTGGCATGGCACCGTATGAAGCACTTTATGGCAAAAAGTGTTGATCGCCCTTGTATTGGGACGAGATTGGTGAGAGGAAGATGTTGGGTCCAGAGTTGGTCCAACAGACAGCTGATGTTGTTGCTGTTATTCGAGAGAGGATGAAGACAGCACAGTCGAGACAGAAGAGTTATGTTGATGTGCGTCGTAGGCCGTTGCAGTTTGAGGTTGGCGACCATGTGTTCTTGAAGATAGCACCTCTCAAAGGTGTGATGCGATTTGGCAAGAAGGGAAAGTTGAGTCCGAGATTTATTGGCCCATTTGAGATCTTGGATAGAGTTGGTGATCGAGCTTACAGGTTAGCCCTACCGCCAGATCTTGACAGAGTTCATAATGTTTTTCATGTTTCAATGCTCAGGAAGTATATTGCGAATCCTTCCCATGGATTTGACGCCGAATTTAACGTACCAAGAGATTCCAGTTCAGATTCTGGATCGCAAAGTTAAAGTATTGAGAAACAAAGAGATCGGCATTGTTAAAGTCCTTTGGAGGAATAATTTGAATGAAGAAGCCACGTGGGAACCAGAGGATGAGATGAAAGAGAAGTATCCTGAGTTGTTTGCGCAGTGATGTCAATTTCGGGGACGAAATTCCTCTAAGGAGGGGAGATTGTAATAGCCAAGCTTGGTGATCAGTATGGTTTAGGATTTCTTATGTTTATTGACTATTTGGGTAAGTTTAAGTATAGTTTTGATGTTAAGGATGGCGATTTATGATTTATAGTATTGTTGATGATAGATGTTGTGTAGTTTGATTGTAGCGTCATTACGATTAAATTCATGATAATTCGTATGTTGAGCCAATTGGTATGAGGCCAATTGGAGTGGCTAGATAAGACATGGAGGTGTAACTTTCATGTTTCGAGTTTTGTTCAAATCATTAGGGAAGACGAGCCAAAAGCGCCCCGAAGTTTGTCATATGTATCGTCGTTCCTCCAGTGACACATGTTGGGAGATTGAGCATAACTTTTTACTCAGACCTTCAAATGACATGAGGCCAATTGGATAAGCAAGCCAAGACATAGAGCTAC
Organism: Primulina tabacum; assembly: GCF_025594145.1. Taxonomy (NCBI): domain Eukaryota; kingdom Viridiplantae; phylum Streptophyta; class Magnoliopsida; order Lamiales; family Gesneriaceae; genus Primulina; species Primulina tabacum. Next base: position 33,619,099 of record NC_134566.1, on the reverse strand, counting down.
AACTTTGTAGTTTACCATTTTTCCAAATTATGATGGGAAGAGGCGTTTCGGAGGTGATCTTTGAGGAGGCTGTGCGCAGAGCGGCGCCCGAGCGGTAAGAAACTACCGCCCGAGCGCCACTGGTTCTGAAATTTTGTGTTTCGGGCAGAAACGTCCGCGCTAGGGCGGTAATGTATGACTGCCCGAGTGCCCAGTACAGTACAAAAGCGTGTTTTGGGTGGATTTAGGCATAAAAACCGATTGAAACTCTCATTTCTATCATTTCCCTTCTCTTCTTTTCTCTCCTCCAACGATTCCAAGTAGGGTTCTTCATTTTCTTTTTATCCTTTCTTTCAATCAAGCAATTAATCTTCAATCCGGAGTTAGAACAAGGTTATTTTGGGTTCAAGAAGCTAAGGTAAGCTTGTGGCTTTGGTTATTTCTTGGTTTTTGGTGTTGGGGGTTATATGGGATTATTGATTGTGTTGGTTTTATGGGTTTTATGATAGGGGTTTGTGATTATTGAGATGTTGATGATTCAATACATGGTTTATTGTTGTAGGAATTGTACCAAGAGAATAAAATCAAGTGACCCAAGTGTTGTAAGTGGAATTCATTTCCTTGTGCTCACATGATAATATATGTATTGTGTTACAATGTTTTAACATGTTATTCCCTTCCATTTGATTCATATTATGTATGGATATACCTTGTTGTATATTAGAGGCAATTGAATGTCTCAATTGTGTAAAAGGGAATACAAGAGATAGAGTATGCAAAGTGTTTGTTAAAATTCCCAAGACAGAGTTCAAATGTTTTATGGATTGATAGATACATAGTCAGATATTGCATGCAATTAGTTGATCAACGACCATAAGCTTATATCCCTCAGAGTTATCGATTTATGTCGATGGGATATAGGTACAGAGACAGAGATACTATATAGATATCAATCCAACAGAGAAAAGAGTAATACCATCTTATTGTTATATTCTGCTATGTTATTCATGTTTCAAGAGTTGATGGTATTTACTGATTTCAAAGCCATGTTTTACAGAGTATGATATATGTATCCATTGCTATGTAAGAGTTCCACTTGCTGAGTTTTATACTCATTTCAGTTATTTCATGTGATGCAGATAAGAGCGACGTATCAGGACGTTGATTGGAGCCGGGGTTCATATGCATAAGAGAGGGAAGGAAGAAGAGTATTTTGCTAGCATTTTGGACATGATCATACAAATGATATTTTGTATTTTGGTTATATCATTTCATTGATCATGTATGTACTTTTGATTATACATTGACATGTATTTTAAATCCTTCTTTCTTTTTAGAAAATTTTAAATTCATTCCGCTGATATTTTATTAAAATCGGTCAGAGGTTATTATGACTGAATGGATATTTCCAAATTTCTTTTTTACATTGCTTGAATGATTATAATATCTGAATAAATGACTATATAAATATCTTTCAGATTCGGGTTTTTATTCAGTTTCTGAGGGAGAGCTTCTTGTTTTTTCTCTCAATCGAAAAGTATTATCAATCAATTTTAAAACTGAGTTAAGTAAAATTTCTTCCTTTTCATCAACTGAAAAGTAGTTTCTTAATTCTGTCCATCTCTTTTAAAAGGTTTTAACTCAGTTTTGGAGATGAAGTTTTTGGTCATTTTAATTTCATTAAATTCATTTATAAAGGGGGAGCCTTTAATGATATTTAAACTTGCTAACCCTTTAACTGAATATATTGCGCTTAACTTCTCAGGTTTTGTAATCATCAAAAAGGGGGAGATTGTTGGAACTTTTCAAGTTTGCAATCTTGATTTTGATGACAACAAAACTTGTTAATTATGTTACTAATGATCTACCTAAGTGTGCAGCATCTGGGATCACTCACGAGATATTTACATCGCAAAACAAAAGACCCAACTGATCGCACAAAATGAAGTAGTCTAACTGGTTACGTCAATTGAGCAGTCCAGCTGATTTTCCAGTTGATAGGTGATTCAGCAGGAAAATCTCAGAAGCCTGGCCAGCCGAAGGAGTGTTCAACTGATGAAAAAACCCAGCTGATCAGTCCAACTGAACGAGTGTGAAATCAGTTCAACTGACGAGTCAACTGATTTCACCAGCCCAACTGAAAGATCAGTTCAACTGACCAGTTCGAAGCATCAGTTAGAATCTTTCAGTTATGGATGAAGACAAACTCTCTCAAGTGGAATCCAGTTGTACGTGAAGGTACAAAGCCATTACCCAGTAAAAGGACAATAATGGACGTTGCATCAGTGCATTAAAGACAAAACATTTCAGAAGGAGACAGTCGAAAAGTCGAGACACAAAGTCCAAGAAACGAATTCAAGATGCAACGGATACAATGAATGAGTATCACTGTACGATCAGTTTTCCCGCCTATATAAAGAGAAGATTAGTGAAGACTCAAATATATATACAACTCAAGAGAGAAAAGAAAAAGGCACGCTTCAAAGTCATATCAGCTTAAAAGAAGCATTCAGCCCAGTCGAGGGAACTCTTCGCATATATATCAGCTTATATTATAAGCGTATTTCCCTCAGTGTGTGAGAACATCCTTGTTCAGTTCTCACACACAAACACACTCAACCACTCAAATACAGTTTTGCACAAAGACGTTAAACTTGTGTATGTAGTTTTTCTCACATAGACATTAAAAAAGTGTTGACTGGAAGGTGCTGCCTTCAGTATAAGTCTAGGAGTTCAGTTTAGGCAGTGGATAAGTCCTAGTTAAGTGGGTTTGTACAAGTGTTTGTATAAATTAAACTCTTCTAGTGGATCCTACCCGAGACGGTAGAAGGGGTGACATAGGAGCAGTTGAAGTCTCCGAACATCCATAAAAATATCTTGTGTATTTAACTGTCTAACTATTGTTTTCAAACTGTTTGTATCAGTTAGAGTATCCATCAGTTCAGTTGTCACAATAACTGAATTGATGAATGCAAAAACGAATATGTCTTTTTTCGGTTATTCAGTTTACATAAGATAAAATGCTTTCTAATATAACAGTCTTCTTCACGAAGGATTGCTTCGAGTTTCTTTCGCTTGGTTTTTAACCAAACTCGATTTAATTCATCGGTGTTAATATTCTTAGAACACGAGCTATTGCAGCTCATTGGAGAATATTTTGTTTGAAGCATCCCAAAGATGCTCAGCAAACGATCCTTCAGAAGCAATTTTTGCCGATGAATTAATGACCAATAATGTGAAACATCTGCTACTCGTTTTCTTAAAACGTGCTAGGTTTTTTTTTTCCTCCTTAATCTCCATACTTCAAAATATACATATATATACTTTAAAATACATTGACACCATTTTTTTAAAGTAAAACAACCAAGTAGTATTTGAAAATCACAGGAAATATCTTAAAACATAAAATCGTCAATCGTTTTACCAAACCTAAAAACATTATTTGAAAAGTATAGCCAATAATATAACCTCTCAAAAACCACTCATAAATAAATCATCGTAAAAATATCTTTAACATCAGTTAAAATCATAAATCATAACTAGTTTGGAAAACTAGCGTCGGTTCTCGGGTTATGTGCACCTTCAGTCTAGCAAAGTCAACCATCCAAGCCTCCCTCAACAATATTATCACACTCACCTGCATCAATCACACCTAGAGAGTCAAAAGACTCAACACATCATATTCTTGATATCAAATAATACGTATAAATCCACAAGCAAAAGTGAAAATACTTTTACGTAAAAATAACATTTTCATGATATGCATAGACTTCAAACATAAACATTTTCATAAACTTTTTCGTAAACATTTTCATATCATCTTCAACATATTCATATACATATTATCTTCAACATATACGTATTCTTTTTTCCTTTTCGTTGAATTCAGATCGTTAATTGTGACTTTCGTGTTCATCTACGTCTACGTGTTGGGCGATGGATCCATCTACATGTAACCACAGTACTGGGCGGCAGGGACATCAGCAACACTCTCACAGGTCAATTGAGCCTTGACCTTACGTATTAACATATCATTGTATACATATTCGTATCCACGGAAATACGATCGTCGGGCTCCCACTAGGTCACCCTCACGATATCTCCAACATATCATTGTATTAGTCACAATTACTTCACTTCCTTCAACGTTTCATATTCTCATCACTTGATAAAATATAAACATGTATATAACGTTTTACTTTAAAACCAAGCATGCAACATATCTTTTAACGTTATCGTTACATCATAAAAATTCGTAAACCTTTGAAATAAATATTTTAACATATAAAAATCCTTAAACATTTAAAATAAACATATTAGCATATAAACCAGCATTCTGAGAACTGCCATGACGTTTATTAATTTTCGGGTGTAAAATTACCGTTTTACCCCTAAATGTAAAATTTCACGTTTTTGACATTTTCTTAACTCTATTGACTTTAACATGTTCCAAATAATTATTTAAGCTTACAGGAATTTTCTCATATTTTTATCTTAAATCGAGGACTTTTAATTTATTCTTTAAATAAAACATATTACTGCGTTTTAATCTCGAATTAAACCAAACCTTAATATAAAATTCTCAAATTAAAAAATTAGACTTATAATAATTATTTGAGCTTAAATATAATTTTTCATAATTTTATTCCGCATAAAACTTGGCGTTTCAATTAATTCTTTAATTAACGTTTCGTGCGGCTATTAAATCCCGGATAAATCCAAAACGTATTATTTTGATCCCTAATTTTAAGCATAACATTTTTATTATTTATTCTACCCTTGTGAGCCATGAACCACCCCCGTGGACCTATGGATCCAATTTTAGCTTTTTAATTTTCGAATTTGACACCTTATCGAACCACCCGAGCCATCTCCCAATTTACTCGAGCCATGGTCGAGCCACCTCGAGACAAACCCGAGCCAACCCACCTAGGCACCGTATTGATCAGCCCTGGCCCATAGAACATGAACCTAACTCAGCTCAAACCCTGCTGAAACTTGACCCACGTTTCTACATGTGTGTGCGTGTGTCACCATGCACTTCTAGGACTCCTAACCCAACTAGGACCCTTCCAGCTGGTTAACCATCGACCAAAACTGACCCTAATCAACCCTGGACCACACCTAGACCCTGCCTAGACTAGCCCAAGCTCTGGACCCAAGCAGTGATCCACTGAACCTTGACAGCAACCTCGCGCATAACCCTTGCTTCTCATGGTTCTCTCCTTTCCTCTCGAGCCAGCAACCACCCAAGCCGCACCAGCCCCTGCCCAGACCCTTGTGCACCCTCTTAGGACCCTAAGGATCTAACCTAGCCCAGCCCAAAGCCCCTGGCCGAGCCCCCTGAACCCTGCAAAACAGCATACATCAGCGCGCCCCTTGAAGTTTCTCGGGTGGGAGTCCTAGCTTGCTAGGACTCCTCCCCAGCCCTGGTCTCAAGTCCTAACGTGGCTAGGACTCTTTCCTTGACCCACACATGAGCATAGCCCAGGCTTGGCCCCAGCCGAACTCCAGCCAAGCAACCAAGCCCTAACAACCGAGCCCTACAAACACCATGATAGAATTTTGTTCCCAGCTCGTGTTCTATCCCTTTTTTGCAGCGTATTCGGTGGCCTAGGACTCTTATGAACCATATAAAAACAACCCATAAACCTTACCTAATCATGGCAGGCCCTTAACAACATATTTAACATAATTTTGCAACAATTTCATGCCTCAAAAATTCACATGTACTCTGAAAGCGAAATTGTTTCATGATGCACTTGTTTTTCGTGCAAAATTCAATTAAATTAAATACTATGGTTTGATAGATGTTTGAAGGAAAGAAATATGCGTACCTTTGCGTTTTAAATGCACAATTTTTTACTATGACAAATCGAAGAACGATGACGAGAAAACGACGGCTTGAAGCCCTTGCAACTTTCGAACTTTCTCTTGAATTGGCTTGTGTGTGCCGTGTATATGAGTTGGGAGAGAATTTGTAAATTTTAAGGGAAGTGGGGCGTGTGATATTGTGGGTTATGCGATAGGATTTTTGGTTTAAATAATAATTAAAACACTAACAAAGGTTTAGACCCATTAAGAAAATTAATTAGGCCCAATATCTCATTAGTGCTTAATTAAAAATATTTAAAATAATTTTTCTTAAATAAGTTTGTGAATTTGTTAACCGGATTGCCAAAAAGTTCGTATTTTTGTTGACAATCCAATACCGATAAAATTTACGTCTTGGCGTATAAAATCACCTCAAAATCCCATTATTTTCAAAAATATGAAAAAATATCAATCATATTTTAAATAATTATAAACAATTATTTAATAAAAACATTTTCTATTTTTCAGCCATCGGTCTCCGTTCCTCGATCGCAACTTGAATAACACTTAAAAATACATTTTTTGCAACCATGTAGAAAAATATATTTTAAACATGTCAATAGGCACAACATAATTAATCTATGCAATTAAAACAATTAATTGAAATACAAAAAGAATTTAGCAACTTGTATGCATGTGGTTCGCGTAGACCTTAAAATTTTCGGGGCGTTACAATCTTCCCCCCTTAAATTGAATTTCGTCCTCGAAATCGCTTATCCTTGATAATCAAAAGTTTAGACTTAGTTCGAATATCCCAAAAATCTACGCTTCCGCTGCGCTACTCTGATAAAACTTAAGTTCTAGAATGTCCTTACATCTCCTTGATCCCAATTAAATTTTCCTTCTAAATCCTTATTTGCGAACTTCAACTTAAAAAAACCCATAATCACTTAGTGATGTTACTATTATAATCTCGAATTTCAATTTTTCTTACAATTCTCAAAATTAAAAGATGGATGACCATACTTATCGTACATTAATTTCCTTATTTTGTACCCAAAATGTTCATCAACCTATCAAATTTCAATCTTAAAATCTCAAACACAACTACAAATTCTTAGATTTTCAAGCTTAATATTGATTCATCCCATAATACCCTTGATTAACATTCTTTATAACCTTATAACTAAGATATCCCAAGGTTCTAAATATTCCTGCAAGCCTAAATCATCGAAAATTCTTATCATTAAAACCAATCAATTCTCACTTATTGCTAAACTAGTCCCCAAATTTTTTAACAATCCATATGCGAATATGAGCCAAAAGTGAAGTTGAAGGACACAGAGGAATAGAAGGCGAATGAATTGAACTCATTTATGGTCTTAACATATATTCCACCAGCATATCCTTTATTTCCATCAACGCAAACTCCAGAATATTACATCCTCTACGAGCTTCATCCTGGATTAGATCGTTTTTCCCCTAATAATCAATTTATTATGAGTGTTGCTGGAGTGACGATCTTACAATGTCAATATCATACCAAGCTTGAGGGCACACATAATCAAAACCCATATGTAATATTATGTGATACTTACTATGGGCAGAAACCGCTATTTGATGGCAGTTTCTCCATAGTTAAGCTATAGACAATGAATTTTGCACGAGGACTTGTCAAGATAAAGTATTATTACTCGAGTATTTCTAAAATCATCTTCCTCAATGGTTATTCAAAGTTACAACAGTGTCAGGGAAGTGTTTTTGCTATTTATTCTTTTCTTGTTTTTATTTTATCATAGCATGACATTGAGAACATTGTCGCTCTTTAAAGTGTGAAGGGATTAGTTGTTTTGTTTCACGTCACAACACTTAGCATGTGCTTCAATGTTAATCCTCGAGCATGAAATTTTTTATGGTTTTTCTTTGAGAAATCGCACTTGTGATTACATGACACACTAATTGACTTTCTGCATTTTTGATCACTCAAGAAGAATGAATCACACATAGAATTGATTGAGATAAACTGTAGTTGTAGCTGAAGGATTTGAACATGAAGTAGTTTTTTTATCATATTTTGAGACATCATATATGCACTTTAAGTCATACTTATATGAATTAATTGTGAATTGGCAAGAGATGAGCTCATGAAAAAAAAAAAAGAAAAAAAGAAACAATCTACAACATTTTTTTATTATCTTTCGAGGCGAAAATAATGAGGAAATTGACTTAGGGATGATTTAGGCGATCATTGGACCGTTTGAGTCTTTCAAGCCTAAACAATGCATCATTCATATCCCTAGTATCCCATTTTGAGCCTATAAAAAAATTCGAATGGAGTGTGTCAAATACATACAATTAGCCCTCATTCGTATTCTTTCGAAATCCCACATCAACTACCCAATTTTAACTCATACACTATTCTTCTACCTTAATTTTGATTGAAATAAACTTCTTTAGCGCCTTAAAATTTTCTTTATTCTCATGTGTTGACAATAGATAAAAAAAATTGGAGGAGTTTGAGAAAAATCATGAAGAAAGGGAAATGGCTTGATGAAAAAATATAATTATAAAAGAAATGAGGAGGAAAGAATGTTGTATGGTGTGGTGATTGAAAAGAAATAAAAGAGAATGTTGTTGAGGATTGAAAAAAAATGAAGAAGAAAAAAAGCTGAAGGAAGATGAAAAAAAAAAGAAAGTTGGGAAATGATAAAAGCTGGACTGTTGTGAAAAAAAAGCAAGCTGAAGGAAGGAAAAAATATGGGGGAACATGAACGAAAGTATGAGGAAGATACAAAAGTATAAAGGATGACATATAATAATAAGCCGATGGATTAAAGTTAAATGATGATTTGTAGTATAGGAAGATGAAAAAGTTAGATGGAAGATGATGACATTCAATAAGGGGAGGAAGATAAGAGATGAAGAAGGTCGTTGTATGATTAAATTGTTTATTTTATCTGATTTTGAATCTCCCTACCTTTATTGTAGCCGTGAGTGATACGGGTGGATTTTACTTGTTTTTCATATCGTATTATGTCCCGTTGTGTTGCATCTATCATTTAAATTACATGCATTTTGTATTATTTTAGCATAATTTATGTTTTCTTGTTGCTCATGCGTTTAGTTGGTGAAAATGCAGGTGAGTCGTGCATAAACTGAAAATTAAAGAAAAAATTCGAAAGCCATCCGCCCGGGCGCACATTCACATCCGCCCGGGCGCCTCTAAGGCGTGAGAGAAGGATTTTTTGCGAGAGTCATCCGCCCGAGCGGAAACTTATGTCCGCCCGGGCGCGTCAGAGAGAAATTGAAATTCAAGATCTGCGCAAGCTATCCGCCCGGGCGAAAACTAATGTTCGCCCGGGCGCGTTTGAATTTTGGAAAGATTTGATGCCGATCTTTTTTCCAAAATTCGAGATGAGGCTGATTTTTTGGACGATTTGGAACTTATTCAGACATCATTCATCATTATTCAGCAGCCACCAGAAGCCTTGGAGAGGATTTCGTGCTTGGAGTTGAAGAGTTGAAGATTTCCAGGCATTGTCTTTTCGTTTTTCGTCAAATCTAGTATTTCTAATTTAGTTTTTATCTTTTAAACATTTTTGTGTTTATTTTTATTATGAATTCGAGTAGCTATATAAAATATTTTTTGGCATTTAAGGGGATCCTACCCCAAACTTTGATTTAGTAAATTTATATTTCGATTGTTGCTTTATTCTTGAATGTGCTACTGTTTTGCATTGTGTTGTTAGAGCGTAGCTAACTTTAACAACGTTTTTATATTACGAGTGAGTTCGAGAGAATATCTTGTGATAGGAACGAGTAGCATAGTCCGTGGATCTACAATTTACATAGATATATGAAATTGGACACGCGCCGATAGTCATAGTTCATTCGGACGAAAACTAGGGGATTTCATAGATCGATAAGCGATTCATTCTTGATAAATAATTAAAGACATTTAATTACTTCACTGAGTAGAATTAGTTTGGCATAGCTCGAGAGGGCGTGTTCAATCGAATAGGAAATCCCGTCGAAAGCGTAAATCATATCGAACGAATTAATAAATGAACGAGGGGTAGGTGAACTGAAATTCCCAAAAAATTCACGTCTAATTGAATTTTAATCAATCATTCTAGATATTAAATCTCATTATTTAATTCTTGAACATTTTTATTTGTATGTTTATTTGAGCATAGTAGTAACAAAAAATTTCAATCCAATTTCGTTGCTAAAGGTTTGATAACTGAAAATAGTAATTGTAAAATACAGTCTTCAGTGGAACGATACTTGTACTCACTTACATTATACTATTACTTGACATCGTGCACTTGCGATTCATTTTCGAGCATACAAAACCATATTTTTATTGAGGATTCCACAGTGTAAGTTTTGCTCGATCAAGTTTTTGGCGCTGTTTCCGGGGACTGTTAATTCACAATTTTATTTTTAGTTATTTTCTTTAGCATTGTTTCATCTTTATTAAGTTAACACTCCATATCCTATTACAGATATGTCTTCTAGTGCATGCCAAAGTCACTCGACGTGGAGCTCGAGCAGTTCGACCCTGAAATTGAAAGAACTTTCCGCAGGAGAAGACAACACCAGAGACTGAAGGAACTGATGGAGAGGCACGAGCACGAGCATGAGGAGGAACACCATGAATATAGACATGTTGAGATGCCACGCCGCATACGAATGCTAGAGTATGCCCAGCCTTCTTTGGATGGTGCACGCCCCAGCATTGTGAGGCCTATTGTGCAAGCAAATCACTTCGAAATCAAGCCATCTATAATTCAGATGATTCAGAATACAATCCAGTTTGAAGGATCTGCAGTATGTGAGAACCGATTTTTTTTAACTTTTAATTAACCATGTGTAAGAAAATTTAAGAGCTTAGGATCTTGAATTATGGTATGAAGTGGGAAAATATATTAAAAATCTTTGTATTAGAAATGTTATTATTTATCAAGTCAATAATTTTTAAACCAAGACTTGCAAAATAGAAATTTGGGAAGGGGATTCACAATATTGAGATATCCTACAAGATCTAAAGAATTAGGCATGATATTTTCGAAATTATAACAGAGTATATGCCTAGATATTGTGAGACATGGATGCATGGTAACTTACAAGGAAAAGTGGAAGAAATCATCAAACTTTTGCACAAAAAAATTCCTTACCCTAGCCACCATATTTTCGAAATTATGAAGGATATTGAGATCAAGGAATAATCTCACCACTTAGGTAGCTGAATTTTCGAAAAGGGGCAAGGAAATTTGGAGTCAAATATTGCAAGATTTGAAGCAATTTTTGCATGATTTAGCCACCATATTTAGCTCAATCCTCCTCCCCTATAAATAGGCCACCACCCCTAATCATTCTCCACTCCACAAATTCGAAAATCCTCTCTGAAATTTCGAGAATTTCCAGCAGCTCACCTAGCCAAACTCTGCCCAAAAATCGTCCCGAAGTTAGCCCAAAAGTCGAAGCCGAAGCACCGTCCGAGCAAGAACGAGAAGCGACTCAATTCCCGAAGCCAAACGCCTATGTTTTGAGCATCAATATATACAGTAAGTGGGCTGTTTTTAAAACTCAAATTTTCGAATTTTATGCATATGTGAATTTTTCGGTTTTTGAAAATACAGTCGAGTACATGTCCTTTCCTACTTCTTTTCTTGTGTCGAATTGTCATACTGTTTTAAGCACTGTGAGGAGTCGACTGTATATGGGTGGGAATCCCAACCATGACGTATCCTTACGCGGTGGGGGATCTCGTCCCCTTAGAGGAGTAAAAATTAGGGACTGACGTCAGTAAACCATAGAAAGTTAGATAAATCACAGTGGCTGGTAAAAGTTATGCATGTGTTATGAAGTATGTATGCAACTCATGTTTTATGTTCGAAATCTATGCATGTTGTTTTATTGTGCTTGATATTCCTCCGCTTGCTGAGTATTTCCCAAAATACTCACCCCCCTTACAATCTGTACCAGATAAGTCCGAAGAACAGGTCGATGATGAAGAGTCCGAACAGTTTTGGGGTTGGTGATTCGCAAGAATAGTAGTAGATTTTATTTCGAATATTCTGATTTAAACGAATTGTAAGACGCTTCCGCATTGATCACTTTTTCGTTGGATTTCGTTATTGTAAAGACAGTTGTTACATTTAAATTATGATATATAAACTGGTTTGGTTTATACTGTGATACGAAAGACTTGTTGTTTCGATTGTGTGATTGTTAAACAACGTCGGTGTCAATCCCGAGTTTCGAGGCGTGACACAGTAGATGACCCAAACACGCACATCGCAGATTTTCTTGAAATTTGCGATACTTTTAAATTTAATGGAGTTTCTGATGATGCTGTTAGATTGCGTTTATTTCTTTTCTCCTTACGTGATAAAGCTAAAGCATTGTTAAATTGTTTGCCTGTAGGTTCAATCACCACATGGGAGGATATGGCGAAGGCGTTTCTCATCAAATACTTTCCTCCATCTAAGACCATGAAGCTGCGGGCAGACATCACCACATTTGATCAATTCGAGCAGGAATCTTTATATGAGGCATGGGAGCGCTTCAAAGATCTATTACAAATATGTCCTCATCACGAACTGCCACTAGGGATAGTCGTTCAAAGCTTTTATTATGACTTGCTTACTCCTAATCGTACTATGATAGATGCTGCTGCTTGTGGGAACCTGTTGAGAAAAACTGCTGAGGAAGAATATGAATTGTTGGAGGAGATGGATGTTAGCAGCTATCATCCTTAATCTGAAAGGAACAACCAGCGGAGAAGTGTAGGAGTCCACCAGGTAACTAATCTTTCTGCTATTACTGCACAGCTTGATGTTTTGAACAGGAAATTGGACGGCTTGAATATGGGTGTCACAGCTATGCGTCTTCAAGAGATATTTTGTGAAAAATGCGGAGGTAAACACTATATTAAGGACTGTCAAGACAGTGGTCCTTTTATGTGCAAGAAGGGGCCAGTGAATCTAGTGGGAGTCCAAAACCCTCCAAGGAATGACCCGTACTCAAGCACATATAATTCTGGATGGAGGCAACATCCCAACTTCCCATGGGGTGGTCAAAACAGTCAAAATAGACCACAAGGAGGGCAAAAATATGGGAAACAGCCGATGTACAGATCTGGCCCTCCTAGAGAAGAAAAATCTAATTTGGAGCAAATGATGTCTAAGTTCATCTCATCTACCGAAACTAGACTCCAAAACCAAGATGCATCAATAAAGGGGTTGGAGAATCAGATTGGGCAGTTAGTGAAGATGATAGCAAGTAGAGAGCCGGGCACCTTGCCAAGTAACACAGAGACCAATCCAAAAGAGCAAGTGAAGGCCATCGAGTTGAAGAGTGGAAAAATTTTAGAGTCTAGAGAAAAAGAAAATAGTCAAGTACCGGATGAACAGACTGAGACATCCAAAGGTAAGTCTTCTAACTCTACACCAGCACCCACTGCACAATCTAAAATTGTTATACCTCCTCTTTTTCCTGCAACATTGAAAAAAGCAAAACTTGATGCACAATTCGGTAAGTTTCTTGAGGTATTTAAAAAATTGCATATCAATATTCCTTTTGCCGATGCTTTAATGCAAATGCCTAGTTATGCTAAATTTTTGAAAGACATAGTAGCTAATAAGAGGAAATTGGAGGATCACATGATGATAAACTTGACTGAGAATTGTTCTGCATTGGTACAAAACAAGATCCCACCGAAACTAAAAGATCCAGGGATTTTTTCTATTCCTTGCATAATTGGTGATGTTGTTTTTCATAAAGCTTTTTGTGATCTTGGGGCAAGTATTAATCTTATTCCGTTGTCTGTGTTTAGGAAACTTGAATTGGGAGAACCTAAGCCAACGAGGATGTCTTTACAACTAGCTGACAAATCTGTCAAGTATCCACGAGGAGTTATTGAGGATGTACTAGTGAAAGTAGACAAATTTATTTTTCCTGCGGAGTTTGTGGTACTTGACATGGAGATGCCCTTGATTTTGGGGAGACCATTCCTTGCAACTGGCAAGGCTCTGATTGATGTTCAAGAAGGGAAGTTGAGATTGAGAGTGAGAGAATAGGAGATTACTTTTAATGTTTTTAATGCACTTAAGCATACACTGCATTCTGATAGTTGTTATAGAATTGATGCTTTTGATTCTCTTATGTCTGACTATGTGCAGGATGCTATTTAGAGATCCTTTGGAAGTGACTCTCACTACTGAATTGAGAGAAGATGAATTGGATGTAGAGAAAGTCGAAATAGTGGCATACCTCAATGTCAACCAGCCATGGAAGAGGCCAATAAGGATGAGATTAGAGGACTTGGGGGATCGACGAGACTTGATCCCTCAAAAGTCAAGCCTGGAGGAGCCACCGGCTCTGGAGCTCAAGCCATTACCTCCACATCTGAAATACGTCTATCTAGCGCACAAGAGTGCATTTGCGTGGAAGGTGGCGGATATCGAAGGGATCAATCCATCAGTCTGCATGCACAAGATCTTGATGGAAGACAAGTACTCACCTCTTGTGCAACCCCAGAGAAGATTGAATCCAAAGATGCAAGAGGTAGTAAAAGCAGAAACTATCAAACTCCTTGATGCAGTGATCACTAATGAAAAGAATGAACTTATTCCCCCGGAGGCGCACGAGGAGGATGATCATTGAGAGGGGAGTCACTTCTGTCCCTTCTTTTTATTTCTTGCATTTTGTTTCAGTCCTTTTATTTATTTCGATTTCTATTGCATGTTTAGGTCATATTGCATCTATTTTGTTACGCACTATATGTCTCTTTTTCTATCGTCTGTTTCATTGGGGACACTGCTCGACTTTAGTATTGGGGGGTGGATGGGTGTTGTTTTGTGTGTTCATTTTTAGTGCTTTGTTCATTTTATTTGTGGGCATTTAGTTTTAGTCGTTTTTGCATTGGTGTGTGTCAGCCGACAGTGTTAGAAGTAGTACTTGTTAGCTAAGGATAATTAAGAGGTGATGAGACATGCCCTGTCTGTCGTATAATCACACTCCTTTAGCACATGTTGTGGTAAAGACATGAAGTTTCATTTAAAATGCTGAATCCTCTTTGTACGAATGTTAGAACTAGAAGCATGCATGATAATATGGTGAAAATTTAAAACTAAAGTGGGGAACGAATATGTTTGAAGGTGTAAATTGAACTTGACGATATTCTCTTGAATCGAGGTATCTATCAGTAGCGTTAAAAAAGAGAACGATGGAGATGTAAGGTGTGGGGGAGCCGAATAAAGGAATGAAATCCTATTCCTGGCTAAAGTTGGAGATGTAAGGTGCTGAGGAGCCAAATAAAGAAATGAGATCCTATTCCTGGCTAAAAATGTAAAACACGTGGATTTGAATCTGAGATGAAATGTTCTAATATAGTTCTTTTATTACTGTATTCCAATTCAGTCAAAAAAACAAAAAAAAAACTACTGCTGGTGGTTACTGAGTGCAGAGGAATAAAGGAGAATAAAATTTACACTAACATACTGATTTAAATCTCTGAAAATTGTTGAGAATGGATCCCTCTGTCATTTATGATGCTAGGACTAACGACACACACATACACGTTCAGGTTTTATTTGAAACAATGTCTAGACCAAAAGAAAGTGCGAAGAGTTGTGATTTTGCATTGATCGACGAGGGAATATATTGAGTTTCGCTGAGGCTAATTGATGACTATGAATTCACTGTCAAGCTACTTTGTGTCATGTTTCATTTTGTCTTGCCACCTGTTTTGCTCGAGGGCGAGCAAAATGCTAGTATTGAGGGGTTGATATGGATGGATTTTACTTGTTTTTCATATCGTATTATGTCCCGTTGTGTTGCATTTATTATTTAGATTACATGCATTTTGTATTATTTTAGCATAATTTATGTTTTCTTGTTGCTCATGCGTTTAGTTGGTGAAAATGCAGGTGATTCGTGCATAAACTGAAAATTAAAGAAAAAATTCGAAAGCCATCCGCCCGGGCGCACATTCACATCCACCCGGGCGCCTCCAAGGCGTGAGAAAAGGATTTTTTGCGAGAGTCATCCGCCCGAGCGGAAACTTATGTCCGCCCGGGCGCGTCAGAGAGAAATTGAAATTCAAGATCTGCGCAAGCTATCCGCCCGGGCGGACATTCGCGTTTGAATTTTGGAAAGATTTGCTGCCGATCTTTTTTCCAAAATTTCGAGAGGAGGCTGATTTTTTGGACGATTTGGAACTTATTCAGACATCATTCATCATTATTCAGCAGCCACCAGAAGCCTTGGAGAGGATTTCGCACTTGGAGTTGAAGAGTCGAAGATTTCCGGGCATCGTTTTTTCATTTTTTGTCAAATCTAGTATTTCTAATTTAGTTTTTATCTTTTAAACATTGTTGTGTTTATTTTTATTATGAATTCGAGTAGCTAAATAAAATATTTGTTGGGATTTAAGGGGATCCTACTCCAAACTTTGATTAGTAAATTTATATTTCGATTGTTGCTTTATTCTTGAATGTGCTACTGTTTTGCATTGTGTTGTTAGAGCATAGCTAACTTTAACAACGTTTTTATATTGCCAGTGAGTTCGATAGAATAGCTTGTGTTAGGAACGAGTAGCATATTCCGTGGATCTACAATTTACATAGATATATGAAATTGGACACGCGCCGATAGTCATAGTTCATTCGGACGAAAACTAGGGGATTTCATAGATCGATAAGCGATTCACTCTTGATAAATAATTAAAGACATTTAATTACTTCACTGAGTTGAATTAGTTTGGCATAGCTCGAGAGGACGTGTTCAATCGAATAGGAAATCCTGTCGGAAGCGTAAATCACTATCGAACGAATTATAAATGAACGAGGGGTAGGTGAACTGAAATTCCCAACAAATTCACGTCTCATTGAATTTTAATCAACCATTCTAGATATTAGATCTCATTATTTAATTCTTGAACATTTTTATTTGCATGTTTATTTGAGCATAGTAGTAATAAAAAATTCCAATCCAATTTCGTTGCTAAAGATTTGATAACTGATAATAATAATTTAAAATACAGTTTTCAGTGGAACGATACTCGCACTGAACTAAAACACCTTTGAGGAATATGAGTTTTGACTTCCACACTACACATGTCTCATTATATTGATCTTTTCTAATGAATGCTTGAGTTTTGAAGTTGCAACGAAAGTGAATTTTTTGATTTTTGAAGTGTGATACTTTGATTAAGTGTGGCAGAATTTGGTAGGTTGAAAAGTGTTGATTATGTCATTTTTGTGGTGAATCATTGAACATTCCTCAGTTATATTTTTATTCTCTGATTTGTTCAAGGACGAACTAAGGCTAAGTGTGGGAGAATTGATAAACCAAAGTCATAGAGATTTTAGGGATTTAATTTTTAATATTTGTGTTTATCTATAATTGTTATCCATAATTATGTGCTTATTTGAATTAATATTCACAGATTCGAATAAAAGAGAAAAAAAATCCTAATTATGTGCTTATTTGAATTAATATTCATAGATTTGAATAAAAGAGAAAAAAAGCCTAATTTGATAGATAAGATGATTTTACAAGACTTCAAAAGCAACAAAATACCAAAAGAAATGGAATAAAATATATTTATTCCTTGAAAATATTGAAGTTTTGGAAGAAAATATGTACAGATCTTGATAGAAAGGAAGCCTCACATTTGAAAAATAAAATATCTACAATCTTATTTGCAATTTTTGAATTTGACATGAGCTTCAAAGATTTGGAGGATTAGGCCCATTAAGAAAGATAAAAACTGACGTACGTGAGCAGCAACAGAGAGCAGAGAAGGGAGAGAGCAGGGAAGTGAGGAAGCAGAGAAAGAGAGAACAAAAGACTTTACGTAGAAGATAGCAGTATAGAGGAAGAGAGACTTGGAGGAAGACGGTAACTGTTAGAATTTGAGAGAGAGAATGAAGACAACTTCAAAGGGGAAATCACGCAAACCACGCTGAGATTTTCTTATTTCTTCCTAGATTTTATTCTTATGAATTCAAACATTATGTCTTCTCTTTGTTTTTTAATTTTATAAAATAAATTTCTATAGAATAAGACCACAATATGACCAAACAATACTTTGTTTATTTTCAGGATATTATTTTTCTCGATTTTAATTATTGATTGATGTTTAATATTTCTTGATATTAATCACGAATTGAAAGATGATTGATTAAATATAACAACAAAGATGTCATCAACACATTATTAAACTGATTAGAAATAGTATTCGGTTTCAATGTGCGGTTTTAGGTGAAAACTGAAATTCCACAAAGATTTAATGCATTTAGATCTAATTAAATTCAATTAGAAATAATTGGACTGCTAGATTTAAATAGGTTTATTAACTCGAAGAATCTTATAATAAATAAATTGAGGATTTCACCGTGATTGTCAAGAATTAAATAATTAAGTGAAATTTTAACACACGTCAACATAGTAGAGTTTGGTATCGTTGTTTGTCTTCGTTCTTTATTTCAAGTTGAATCCTTCCTTGATCTTTGAATCCATCGTTTTTAGTTGCAATTATTTTATTTAATAGTTTAGATTAATAATTCATGCATCATCTGTTTTTGTTTATTTTGTCTAGCTTAAGTTAAGTGACAAAAAATATAGTAATTAAATATTAGTCTATATGGGATCGATATCTGGACTCATATTTCATTTACTATAACTTGATATAGTCTGTTTGCTAGATTTATTCATAACCGAAATCGTCGGTCATACTGCCTATGCTTTGTCAAATTCTGATTCCTCTCAATCAAAAGGGCATCGGTTCGTTTGGTCAGGTGGCAGTTTACCTCATAGAGTTTTATGATGGCACCTTGAGTAGCCTCTAACATCTTTTTGTTCTTTCCATGCTACTAGTTTGCCTCACTCAATTGAGAGATGTAATGCTAGATATCGTCACGAAGTTTCTTCTCTGAATGACGGCCAATGTCAATGTCATCTCATATACAATGATTATCACCCATAACCAACTCCAACGGGTGAAAAATATTATTCAATCGTTCTTTTAATTCGACCTTGTTTGCAACCATCATCTCTTTCTCACGTCGACCTTTGGCTAGCCTAGACCTTAAGAGTTTGATCAATTTGTCTTGATTGTCGAGGGCGAGTTCCTTCATACGGATAACGTCTTGAGCACGAGTACGTGGTTGAAAGGGAGCATGAGCCATTTCTTGAAATAAAACAAGAGGAAATACTCATAATATGCCAAAATGATAACAATGTAAATAGTAATCAGGAAATAGTAACAAATAAGCAGTATCGGGAAAATAATAGGTCGAATGCAATTTTTTGAGAAATTTTCAAAAATGTAAAGTTTGGAAATTTTGACATAGATGCTAAGCTTACATCAAAAGGTTTCTAGAACATTTTTTGAATCGAATTCCGAGTTTCTTAGGCAAAGTTATTGATTTTACAACATTCCAAAAATTTTGGCCGAAGTTTAGGCGCTGAGGTGCCAAGAAGGCGCCGATGAGGCGCCGATGCTACGAATTTTCGGCACCGAGGCTCCTTCTAATGGTGCTAGTGTGCTTGTTCTGTGCGATTTGGGCTGAAATGGTGCTAAGGCGTCAGTTTAATGTATCTTGCCAAAAATTTCAACAATTTTTAGCAATTCAATACCGTCTGGATTATGAAAATGGTGGTTATCCCAATCGGACTATAAACATGGTGAGCTCTTATATCACTTAAATTTCACGCCCTGTGGCCGGGGTCGGGAGACCTCCGATGTTGTTTCACAATCACACGATCGTAAAACAATAAACCCTCGTAGTACAATGTACAACCAAACCAGTATTTTTCATAAATGATAAACATAGTCTTCACAATTATATGAAATTTGAATACAAAAGGTGCGGAAGTGAATTTCAGTCAATATAAAGTAAATTGAAATCTAACTTTGTAAATTGAAATCTAACTTTGGTAATTATCATCATCCCGAAAACATCTCATTTTCCACATCGTCGAGTTGATCCTCGTTCTTATTTGGGAAGGGTGAGTATTTTAGGAAATACTCGGTAGATGAGGGCCGATCAATCATAATCAATAACAAATATACATATATTTATACTATTCGAAGAATAGCATGTCAAAATCAAAGCTGAACAAAACAAATGGCACTGAAAGTCATATTATTTTTCATAGTTTACCGTTTAGTCTCTAATTTTTAATCCTTTAAGGGGCGAGACCATGGTATCGATTATTATATTCCACTACATCAGGTTCATAAAAAAATCAAATATCGGAAATTCAATTATCATTTCAAATGCAAATCATAACAGCGCCTTCAAATAGTATGAAACATGATTTCAAATATAACAATTATATTGAAGCGAAAAGTAGGAAAGAAATCATATATCAATTTGAATAAATATATCATGTCGATCGAATTTTCAAACACATACATATATTTTAAAGCATAAGCCCTCTTACAGTTTTTAGGTCAAATGTGAAAGAAAACTAGGTGCGGTTGCTTGAAAATAGCAGGAATTTGAACATAATCCTTACTTGAGTTTGGACAGAACTTGAATGAAAATTCTTTGAATATAACGAGCGTCATGACACTTTTCGTGTGATTTAACAGAAATGAGAGATGGATATTTATAGGTGCAAATGAATACAGTTATGTTGCATTTCTCCCACAATTCACGACTAAATTTTTCGTTATTTAACTGATCGATGTCCCTCAAAAGTTAAAACGACTTTAACTTATCAACTAACAGCTTAAATTCTCAATTATCAGATCTTGTCATCATTGGTCACCAAAATAAATTGGCCAAACACTAAAATTTAGATTTCAATAGGATATTTGATGGGTATAAACTCAATTATTTGTTGGATTCATAAAATCATTTGAAATAGCCTAATTCAATTGATTATTTGTTGGGTTAGCATTATTGATGCCCGAAATATGGATTATGCTTGCGAAAGCTCAAGCCCATTAGATACTCCTAAAAGTTTATAGATAGAGAAACTCTCATACAATTCAAGGGGAGGCTCTTATTTTTGCTCAAGCTCTTTAATTTTCAGAGATTTCTTTAAAATGCTTACTGACATAAGCGTCAGAGTGTCTACACGAGGAACCTTCCCAGAACCCCATGACGAGTGTTCGTGACGCAGGTGACACCCTACAAAGTTAAGTATATACAGCATGCGTGGATCTGTTTACCAGCCTTGTGGGCTCATTTACCAACCAATCTTCATCACTCGAGTATGCAAACTCGTTCACATACCTCTTGCAACATTATGGGTGAGGGACACCCGCCTCTTAATCCTCCGCAGTCAGAGATACTTATCACTCATGAAGCACTGAAAGCCATGATGGAAGAGACAACCACTTGGGCAGCATCCGAAGTAATGGCCTAGATATTCACGCACCTTCCACACATTGATGTTGGTGAGACAAATCCAGACTACAATTCATCTTCCCATGACCCCTGCAAGATGACAAGGCACAAGGATGAAACATGCAAGGAAGATGAATCAGGTGGTTGTACACATCGCCCTCCTACACGGAGAAAAAGTATCTCACTCCCCGCTTATGCACAAGGATCTCGCACTTTGAATGGACAAGACAACCGATTGGCCAATTTTTTGCCGGGGTCGCCTGAAGAATGCAGATTGACCATCACCACCATTTCCACTGCCAAGAACAAGAAGATTTTCATAGTGCTGCCTCCAAACCCAATTAGAGTAAACATCGACGATCCACCGCCCCTTTGAACTAACAAAAACAATCATCCCCCTTCCAACAGTGAACGACTCGTCTCCATATCCGCCAAGTAGCCAGAAATATGCCACATCAACAGATGAAATCGAGCAATTCTTTCATCTCCCTCATTCCGCCAGACACCAATTCAAATCCCAAACAACAAAATAAAAAAAACACAGAGGAGAAGCCATCTTATTTCAATCAAACCATGAAAGAAGGGAAAATGATTATCAAAAGTACAGTAGAACAAGTATGAAAAGTCATAATACAAGATACAATATCAAAGAGACGAAAAAGACAATGCAAACATGAAAAGTCACAAAACAATAAAAAAAGTAATAAAGAGATAGAAAAGGCAATGCTTACTCATGTTTGCAATTTCGGTTCACTCACATTTCTTTTTGCAATTTTTTTAGTCTTTTTTTTTTAATTTCACGTCTACTCATATTTATAATTAAACTGTTGGAAACATATATTTCCATCTCAAAGCAAAGGAAATAAAATCATTCCAAAAAAAGTATAAATATATGTATCATAAAGAAATATCGATTTGACTGCGAAAAGGGAAATAAAATCATTCCCCAAAACCTGCATAAAAATCTCGATCTTTGACTGATTGATTTCCATATGTAATTTATACTCTCGATCACCTCCATTTACCTGAAGTTGCTCGAGAGTGAGGGGCCTATGATGGATATAAGCCCAATTATTTTGGGTTAATAAAATCAATTGAATTAGCCTAATTCAATTGATTATTTGTTGGGTTAGCACTATTGAGGCCCTGAATATGGATTATGCTTGCGAAAGCCTCAGCCCATTAGACACTCTTAAAAGTATATAAATAGAGGAACACTCGCACAATGCAAGGGGATGCTCTCATTTTTGTTCAAGCTCTTTAGTTTTCAAAGATTTATTTGAAATGCTTATTGACTTAAGCGTCAGTAGTGTCTACGCCGAGAACCGTCCCGGTGCCCCATGACGAATGTTCGTGACGCAGGTGACGTCCCACATAATTAAGTATATACTGCCTACATGGATCTGTTTACCAGTTAGGTGGGCTTGTTTACCAGCCATGTACGTGGGCCAGTTTACCAACCAGTCGGATCTTGCGTCCCCGGTCTACACGACTCATTTATTTTAGCTGCATCAATATTTATTGTTAATTATCCAAGTACATATTATGTATAATTGTATGATAAAATGTAGTGAAAATAGCATTCAAAGATATATAAAAGTAACCCAAACAAAATACATTTTATATATCTCCAAATATTGTTTGGCTTTCTTGTTATAATAATTAATGTAAGAAACTGAATGCATATGTATTGAAAACATACGGTATGTTGGGATGGGAATGACTGGACCAAGATTGGGACTGAAAAGTGCACTTTGTTCAGGATAAAGAAATAAAAAACTATCAGAAACAAAGAATTCCTATTAATTGGGAAATACATAATAATAATATTAGAAGTGAACAAACATGTTCTCCACATCAGAAATCTCTTATAAAGTTTGTGTTGCCTTCTCTGATGCAGCTCAAATTGTGAACTACCTGCATAAGTCAAAAACATTAAATGCCAATTTTCTCATTTTTTTTCCTAAAAATAAAATCCAAGACACGATAGTGACATACCAGTTCCATTTTACACCTTTTATTTGGATCTCTTTTCAGACAGTCTTCTGCCACTCGAACCATCCAAAATAGTTGGTGCACGTCGTGGGAGTCGACAATCCTTTTATCAATCAAGTCCGGATAGTTTTTCGTTTCCAGAAGTGGTTTTGCCTGCATTCAACATGCTAATTAATATATATCACCACTTTGGTGTAATCTCTCCAAGAGATTTGACATTTTACCCAACCAACAAGACTTTTTCCTTCTGGTATTGCATCAGTTGTCTTTAGTCCAGTTATAAGCTGCAGTAGCACCATTCCAAAAGAGTAGACATCAGTCTTTGTCGACATTTTCCCACTTTCTGCATATTCAGGAGCCACGTAGCCCAGAGTTCCCACCACACCACTATCAGAGGACTGAAATGTATCACCTTGTTGTGCCTTTGCTAGCCCGAAATCTCCCAACTGTTGAAAAATATTAAAAATACATTATTTTTATAATTCCTTCAACATTAAAAGATTGCATTTTCTAGCTATAGATTTTATTCTTCAACCTGTTTGTTGAATGTATGGTATTTTAAGAACTCAATAAATATTAAGTAAAATCTCACCAGTGCTTCATGGTCATGTGTAATGAGAATATTGCTTGGTCTCATGTCCCTGTGGACAATATTATGTGCATGCAGATATTCCAAACCTTTTGCTGCTCCCACAGCAATTTTTATTCTCTGCTCCCAATCCAGAGTACGAGAGCTTTCATCTGCAGTATTTTTTAAAAAAACTTTAAATATGCATTCCATATATATTATTAATGAGCAGTATTTGCATGAAGTAGTTACCACTATTTGACAAGCATTTTTCCAGTGAACCATTGCAAACATATTCATACACAAGTAGCCTGTGGCTTTCTTCGGAACAAGAACCGAGTAACATGACTAGATTTTCATGTCTGGCTTGGCTAAGCACATGAACTTCAGACTTGAACTCTTTTTCTCCCTGAAGACTGGCAGCTTTGTGCTGCTTGACGGCTATCTTGTTCCCGTCTTTCAGTATTCCTTGAAAAACAAAACCAAATCCACCTTCTGATAGGTAATTCTCTGAAGAAAACGCATCAGTAGCTTCGTAAAGCTCAGCATAAGTAAAGTCTCTCTGCAAACCAATCTTAGGCCGTCTATTCTTGCAGGATGAACATACGGAATTCTCAAACTCCTCTTCCATTTGGCTACTTTCAATCCCCTCACCTCCCCGGTCTATACAGAATGCTTCTCCCAAATTTGAAATTTTCTGGAGTTGGTTTTCAACTGGTTTTGGAGACTTGTTATGCCCACGAAAAGATGAATCTTCATGGTGAGATGTTGCTTGAAGGGGTATTTGGGAATCTTGTTTTGTCTCCATGAAACTAGAAGTAGAAGCTATCTTTTGATAACAACAATATGATAATTCGTTGCGTGGGTTAAATGGGAAAGATTCTGCGGTAAATTTAAAAAATTACAATAAATTCAATCTGCTTTTTGTTAGTATAGTATCCAATCCAAATCCATTAAAGGCCGATCGACTTACCCTGAGGGGAAGGATACAGCTCTTCCCACGAATAAGATGGTATCATTTCATCATAAGAAACGTGTCGCTCATCGATAGGACCTCTAAGTTTTACCACAGTGTTGTTACTTTTCATAGTCGATATCCCACAAGACAGCCGGTCCATAAAGTATTGCTTGTCTTTTTTCATCTCCCTAGTGTTGTCAGATCAAAATACACATGACACCTTTTTTCGAAGAAAACGAAATCTCCCATTCAATGATATATGCAAAATTAAAAATAGACCTGTCGAGAATAACCCATGTTGCCCCCAACTTCTTTATGGCACGTATAGCAGCCACCTTCCGTGATGGTCCAGCTTCCACCTCCACACTCACTTTAACCTGAAATTTTGATCTTATTTCTTTCTCTCTTATAATTTTCCGGCTGTGTAATGTATGATATGGTTAGTTTACCTTCTTCTCTAATTCGTATAGTTTCTGAAGCTGCACGATCCCATCGTTCTTTCGATATTCATCTTTTTTCCTTCTAAGCTCGTCCTCGGTGGATTTTCGGGTTGATCCTAATACCTTATCGGGATCTTCTTTACACTTGTATCCCACTTCAGAAATTCAACCACAACAATCAATCAATATATGCAAGAAACATGTTTTGATTTTTGTAACACTGGTTACATATTCTTATTGAGAAACCGATAAAGTTAGATTATGGATTGATGATATAAATCTTCGTCAAATGAATGTTGGTGTTTTAAAGGAATACTCACAAAATCTTGCAGCTGCTATATTCAGAGGAGGAGAATGAGGATTAATGTGGCGAAGAAGTCCGAGAAGAATGAGTTCATCTCCATGGTTCATAGACAAATCATTCAACAACCATTTGATCCCACTCCAACTTACGTCTATGCATGTCTGTAACACCACCAATTTTTGTTTCTGCTCACTTCCCTTGGACATAATATCTTCTTTCAAATGGATATATAACAATCTCAGGATATATTGAAGTGTCTTTAAAATATTTCCAGGTACTGTCAGAACATGAATTTGATTTAGTTTAAGTCCAACATCGATCTTACTGAAATAAGTGATTTCTAACAAACAATTCAAGAAATTAAACAAGCAAACCTATTATAGAGAAGATCTGGGATCCAAATGATCAACTGTATATTCAAGAAAGAAATTCGGTGACAGCCACAAGTGATAAATTCAATGCATATAATTATTGAATTGTAGATCAAAACAATGTACCATATTTTGTTGGTTAATGAAGTATCAATGAATCCTTCTTGTTGGGCTGACAAAGATGGCTAAGAAAACTAGAGATTCTTTTGATCAGTTTAATAATAGACAATACATGCATGATTCCACCCGCTCTTTCTTTATTCCATCAACAATAACAATAAGAGTCGCAGTGTTTCAAATCTAAATCTAAAACAATAAAAATATAATGTTCATCTTAAATTTTATTAAATGGACATAATGTTTTGCCTTCAATCACACATACATGATATTCTATCATTAAGGTACAAGATCTATGGTCTAGGGAATAGGCCTAATATGTATGTATGTATGTTTAAGTAGACGATCGAATTAAACTTGCTCCATATATTAATAATTTCAAATTAAGTTATCTTCAGCAATGATGTAGCTTTAATTGAGTCAGACATCTTTCAAATACTATCTTAAATAAATAAGCATAGAGAACAATAATTAATTAATTAATTAATGTGAATCATATATATATATATATATAGGAGTGAACATAACACAAAATGACAATTACATGAATAAACTTTATAACAATATGGTCGTCTATAAATATTCAATTCTAGAAAATGGGATGAATTAATTCACTTCAAAATACATCCAAGTAAAATTCCATGTACCAAATTAAACTGTAAAACTATGCCATGTCGGTTAATTTAAATTTAAAAAATTAATGTATAATTTTCATGTTGGTATATATTATAATAATTATAATAATCTGATCTAGTTGTAGTTGAAAAATCAAGTCCACCCACCCCCCACCCATCCCATCTCCTCCGAGTTCAACCAAGCAAAATGGCCGCCAGTATCTCGGCGTCCGCCGTGACAGCAGCTGCTGCTCTACCCAGAAAAAGGTTCGATGCTGATCTCTCTTCTTCCACCTCATTCTTCTTCAGCACTAACCGGGTCGGGCTTGCTATGGCTTCAACAAAGTACTCCGATAAAAGAAGTAGACGGATGTCTTGCAATTGCCTTTTCGGTCTCGGAGTACCTGAGCTTGTTGTTATTGCGGGCGTTACCGCGCTTGTTTTCGGGCCTAAGCAGTTACCCGAAGTGGGCCGCAGTCTGGGCAAGACTATCAAGAGTTTCCAAAAGGTATGCTTTTTTTATTGACTAGAAAAATTATAGTGGGAATTTTAGGTGAAGTCAATCAATAAATGCATTTCACCCAGTCTTTTACTTGAATTTCTACCTCAGATTTTCTGTTTGTGAATGAATTAGGAGTGTTCTTGAAGCAGTATTTAATATTTGGGTTGTATTATTTAGTCTTGAAAGTTGTTTAATTGATTTATTTTTTAATGTTTCTTTTTTATTTTTCTCCAAGTCATTGCATTTTACCCTATTTTCAAGAAAGAATAAAAATGTTAAAAACTCTACTCATAATGACAGTATTTTCTTGATGGGAAAAATTCAAAAGCAAAGAGCTGCAACTAATAATCAGCTTAGCTTTTAACATTGAATTGTAGACTCTGCATAACAAGATGTCATGAACCTTGTCGGCTCCTGAGCGCTAATTAGTGTAGGAGATGCCTCAGTTATGTACCATGTGATCATGTCAATTCACGGTGATGGATACTTGATTCGGAGAATTTGACACTAGTTAATCTTATCGTCTCTCCCTGGATTTTCTATGAAGTATTCTGAGTTTGTAATTTAATAATGCTGCCCATTAATCCTTTTATGCATATCCGTATAAGTTGTGCATTATAATTTACCTTTTGTTTCTACATTTGTTCTCGACTTCAGTCCAAAATGACTTACATTTAACTTTAACATGTGCTGGAAGCTACCACACGATGCTAAGGTGACAAAAAAATCAAGTGGGTATCCAAATGTGTGTGTATGTTTATTTTCCTCATAAATTAGAAATTCTGTAATTGCATGCAAGTTACTAAAAGATATTAAAGAAGTTTGTCTACGTCCCAATTAAATGTGCTATTTTTGTACCAAAAAGAAAAAGTAAATCGCATTGGCTTCAAGATCGAGAGGTAGATTCATGTAGAAGATACCAACAGGCTCGGACTTACACGAACCCTCATTGCCCACTGCTGTCTAATGAAGATTCGTCTTTACTACCCCTACACCTAATGACCTAAACCAAGTGTGTTTTTGGATCGTGCTGTTTAATGTGGATCTCAAGTTGGTCCACATGATCTAACATTAGTCAATGTAGGAGCCGAAAAAGACCAGTTGATTTGTAAAGTGCTTGATTTTGTCTCACGTGTAATCATGTTTCCAGTCTCAATTGCTTCCTGATTTATGTACCTCAATTGCTTGTTAAAGACATGAGTTAGCATAACAATGGCCCAGCAAGGAAGAAACTGAAAACGTTAGTTTTCAAATGTAAGAACTTGAAAGTTAATATTTTTACATAAAAAGAAAGAATATACTTGAGCATATAAAATTTTAAATATCGTAGAGGGGTGGATGGACCATCCCGCTGCCACCCTATGATCCCGCTTTGGAAGCGTTGTATCTTGATAATTAAAACAAAAAGGATAGTTTTGCATTCTAGCTTCCCCCTAGTTATTCTCGTGTTTCTATATTTGTATATACAAATCGAATGGTATTAACTTGACACACTTGTAGGCGGCAAAAGAATTTGAAACAGAACTGAAAAAGGACGGCGAGTCTTCTGTAGAGCAACCTACTGAGGAAGCTGCGACTGCCAATGAAGAAGAAAAGGAGAAGAAAGGCGCTCAAATATAGAGCCTAAAAAAGAGAGTTCTTAAAGTTTATGTAGTTTGAAAGCTGAAACTTCTTATTCAATCATGTTTTGGGTTTGATGTTGAACTCTGGTGCGGAACTTACTCCCACTTTCTATTTTGCTTTCTTTCATGTGCCTATTTTTTTCTTTTTAAAAAAAATCTTTTGACGTGGTTTGGATCTTCTACTGCACGAAATGTGATGTTTAACTTTAGATACTGAAGTCATAATATAATTTATATGTATACTAATCTCATTTGTAGAACCAAAAATTATTTATCTTAGCTGTAAAGAAAAAATATTTTAAACATTTATTCATCCGAACATCGCAATTTTTCGAGAATACACGTGTTTTTTTTTCTGTATTGGTATGGTATATTTTTGTGAGAATACAAAGTGTTTTTTCTTTTTCTGTATTGATATGGTAGATTGTGTTCTTTTAGGTTCGTCCTGTTTTAAGTTAGTGTTGGTTGAAATTTTTAGGGAGAAAATAACCTCTGTTTCCATATTAGATTGTAGCATTTATCATCATATTATTTGCAGCAACTGTGGATCATACTTTTTATTTAGAAGTTGTCGGTGTTAATCAACAAAATACTATCACAAAACTGTTTACCACTTCCATGCCCATGGGTGGTACAAAATACACTCATTCGTAAATAACAGAAATTTTAATATAAGTAATTTCTTATTTCAAACCACCGTCAGCAGCCGCCAAAGACCATTGATTTACACCATCAGAAGAGCTACCACTGTTGACATTAAGTTAATCAACACAAACTTATTAAAGTGTCGATACATGGTTTAACAAAAATAATAATAAAGCACATTCAAACTCAAAAAAGAATATTATACCCCTTCTATCAGCATTTTAGAAATCATTTAAATAATTTAACAAAATTTCACTAATATTAACAAGTAGTACATATTATTTAATCTTCATCTCGTAACGTGCTTCAAGAACCCTTTTATCACTCGTTTTCTCAAGGTTTTGCTCACACACTGAATCACTGATACCTTGCGCAACTTATTTGTTTTTTCTCCCAAATCCGATCGATCTATTACTTGGGAATTTCTTTCCATTCACAACACTCTAAAATCCGTCACCTTACACCTTTTACCACTCTGATCAAAGATTGTTGCAAATGCCTCGTCAAATTTAATTACAATGAATTGACTACCAAAAAGTAAATCAGGACACTGTCAAACTTGCCAACCTTTGAATCACGTTTTACCCTTGATGTGGTATCGTACGTAAACAAATAAAAACCTGCATCTTCAGGAAGTGCATCATCAACGAAAAAATTTATAAACTGTACAAAAGGCGGGGGAGGGGGGGGGGGGGGGATATAACTACACCTATGCTAGCAAGCTCAATACACCGCATCTGCTATCCACCAATAACCCACGTCCGTATATGAGTCCAAAATTTAAGATCACCTTTGTCAACAATAAGCAGCACAGGCTTTTAAGTTCACAAATCACGACATTCCAAGGCCGTCTCTTAGTCCTTGAAGGCATAGATTCAGTGCTTTCTGTACACCATCAGCAACCACTCTCAATCTTCCCTGATTACTATCCCCTGAGGAAGACCCAATCGATTCCACGGTTCTGGATATTCTCTGTCGACATTTATCCCATTCACCGACCTGCAACCAGCATGCACGGCCACCATGGCTTCCCTCCATGCCAAGAAAATTTACAGAAGGATTCTCACCGAAAGAATATCTCAATATAACAGAAACACAGTAGGGCAACCAAGCAGCACCACCTGCAGCATTTATGTGAGGTATGTGGGCATGATCAAGAACCACAGTCAAAGCAAAATCGACAGAGTTATGCGCCCTATCATAAATAATATTGCTTTTGGGTAAAGATGAATTTGCAGAGTTCATGTCCCTATTAAGTCCCAAATGATTCTCGAGACACAGCTCGATTCGAGATTTTTGAGCAGGGGATACATCAGCTCCTTGCCCTTGAGCCAATCCTTTCTTCCATGCAATGAGTTTCAGAAATTCTCTCAAAACTGATATTGGTAGAGTCAAAAGAGTAATGAATGAAGCTACCCGAGAAGCATCATATGGCTCCGATGCAACACGACGACTAAAGTAGTCGCATATCTCCCCTATTTCAGATTGAGTTAATTCCTCTTGCACAGTGACAGAGTTCGGCTGCTGTTGTTGAGAATGATGAAACCGTTTGACACTGATGACTTGGAGGAGGAGTTGAACTCTATGGACACTGACGGCAAACACATAACCTCTGCAAAAATATTATCAATCCAGAAACCTCTTCAAGAATTCAAATTTTATTTAACCAACACTGAAAATAAACTTTATAATGCTTCAGCCTTCAGGTAACATTTTCTTCTCTGTTAACTTTTGTGCGTTGAGTGGGTGTCATTATCTGACAAATAAATACATAGGTAGCACAGAGATTAACCCCTAAAACATATCGTTTAAGATCAAACCTTGGGTTACCTATGGGAATGAAAATACTTGGATTACTCGCAAGAGCTAAAAGGAATAGGTGGCAAACCAATTAATGGTTTCCCAAAACTAATGTGTCAACTACCAGCAACATCAGATGATGTTAAATGTATTTTCAACAGAATGAAGAAAAACTACATCATACAAGTTGAGCATTTTATTCAAAAATATGCTCCCCAAAACAAGAAGCTTCTGATTGCATTTGACATAAAAGAAATTTTTACAGTTCAATTGTTCAAGTGTAGTATGTACAGTTGGAAAGACACAATATTTAACTTGTCATCTTACCCAACAAAGAAGCGTAGGGCTGGTTGTTCCTGGTCCAAATTCAACAATGCACCTTCATTATCTTTCAAAATTGACCCGAGGATCTCTTTCAGAAGGTCTGGTAACTGTGCAAACAGCCACAGGACTCCAAGATACTTGAGAATACCCCTAAGAACTTTTTTAAGTGCCACAAGTGGAACCCATCCACCACCATAGCCTCCATCATCACCAAGTCCAATTATTGCAGTATTCAGCTCTCCTCTAACATGAGCAGGTACACCAGAACCAGGTGACCTACGTAAAGGGTTAACCACAGATAAATTTGATTGTCCCGGAAGAGCGTTTCCAATGCGGTTCAGAGCAGCTATTGCATTTCCTGTTCGAGAAATTGTAGCAGTATTTGTGAGATTGGTCCTGTTTGCAGGGGAAGCTGGAAGCTGCGGACCAGAAATGGGATGCGGATTTTTTGAATTTAAAATCCCAAGTGCCTGTTGAGCACCAGGGAAATTAGAATCTATGCCATTCAGTTCCTGAGCAACATGCTCCATGATAAAAGGTCGAAACTGGGGACATGGAAGTGATCCTCCAACAGGTTGGCCAACTTTTGGAGGTGTAGCTGGCTGCAACCAGACCTGATCTCCTGCAAAACACCGCATATCAACTGAAATTTTTTTACGATATATGATCCTGATCCAGTATGGGCCTCGCAAAACAACGGAAACATCAATAGGTAAAAGCGAACTAGGAACAATGCCAGGACCACCTCTCCCAGCAGCAGCTGCTGCAGCAGCAGCCAACATGGCAGCAGCATGGCTGTTTTGAGTGCCAACAGGACCTGATGGTGTGGGTACACCAGGATTACTCCCAAGCCCAGGTGAGGATTGATTTGTATTTATGTTAGAACTGCTATGCAGACCCTGAGAAGGCGCATAACCACTTTGCTTTGAAGAAGTAGATGGTGAAACAGAGGGAACCCCAGAAACTGGAGCAGCTCGTGCAGGCCTCGTAGCAGCAGCAAGAGCATTTAATGGTCCAGCAGTGAGCCGAATGCAATCCAAAAGAGAGGCAACTTCCCCACCATTTACAAAATCTTCTAGAAACTGTGGAAAAATAAAGTTAATTAGCATTGTTCAGAAATTAAGGCCAAACAAACTGATATATTAGATATGTTGACATGGATTAAATATGACAGAGCGAACAAAATGATCAAGCATTTCAGAAAGCCTCAAAAGTTTCGTTAACTTAGCATCTGAGCAAACGGGTTATATTTAAAGAAACATTTACATCGGTCCCAATATCACATGCGGACCTGTCAAAGCTCTGAATAACGACTAATTATATTCACAGAGACAAAAATGCTAGCAATTGCAAAAATGCCCTCAAGAATATTTCATCTTCTCTAGTTTCTATTACAAGGCACACCAGATAAGAACATCAAGCACTCGATCTGTCTTTTGTCCAAGCATGCACATAGTAAAAAAATTTCTTCTTTTATGAAGTAACATCGAGCACTATGTTCTTTATGTTCATAAATTCATCTTCATTCCCTTTCCATTAGTCCTTGTACCTTCTCATCTTTAAATCATCCATTACATTTTCTTTCATGTGAACACAATCAGATTCATTCCTTTTTTTTATAAGCAACGATATTTGATCAGGATAAACTAGGATAAGTTTTAAAAAAGGGACAAGATATCCGCAAGTACGTAAAAGATAAAAGACACTCTGATCATATCATCAGCAAATAAAATTCAAATCCCTGACCAAATCTGAAATCGATAAATGCTTAAAATCTGAATGCTTACTAGTCCAAATTCCAGCCCTAAATCTGATATTTTCCCAACATTCGTCAATTGACTCTGCTATATTGTCGAATATCGTTCTATTTCGCTCGAACCAGATGGACCAAATGATACAATGGATCCAAATTCCAAAAAGTATTACCTCTCTTGCCAAGATCACAATCAATATTTAAAACAAACATAACACGCACTGATCGCGGAGCAACCCACACGAAACCCAATTCATTCAGAGCTTTAGACAAGGTACAACCCGTGAAGGAATAGTGCAGAAGTATGTGATCTTGAGTCTCCTCTTCATCCCGGTAAAGGGCACACCAATTCGGACAGAGTACACAATGAGGCCATCTATTTTGAACATATCACTAGTCGGCAATTTTTCCAGAGCCACAGTCCACAAGAATACTTGAACTTTATGTGGGATCGGTATTTTCCAAATAGATTGAAAGCAAGGGAAATGAAGAAAGTTATTGATTGGGAAGAAAGATTCATAGAACAATTTAACATAGAAAGAACCTGAAGAATCCCCTACCCAAACCGTAAAGCCCACATCCAACTTAACTCATTATTGTTATATCATTTTTGGATAAAATAATTGCAGGAATTGGGTTTCGAATGGACCTTTTCAAGAAAGGCGCATGACATGTTTCTTTTGGAGCTAGGTTTACTTACCGGGAGGACAACTAGGAGTTTCTAGTATTTTGTAGTTCATTGCCTATTTTGGTCAATTTGGTTGGAGCGGAACAAAGAATTTTCACATATCTAGCCGAGTCTAGGGATGAGGTCTAGGAGAAGATTAAATTCAGAGTCGCGAGTTGGCTGACAAAGTAGCCAGAGTTTAAAAACCTTTTTATCTCAGACGTAGTGGGGGATTGGAAATTTCTAAGCTCTTGACAAAAGTGTAGTAGTTTTCTTTCTTTGCGGTTTGTTTACGGATTTCTCGTCCGCTTTTTTGTACTTTGTTCTCTTATTCTAATAAAATTTTAGTTTACATAAAAAAAAATTATTGTTATCGTATTTTTAGTAAGTCATTCTAACCGACAGAAAGAGTCTTTCTGTTCAGTGGCTTGTTTTATTTGTAAAATACCTGTTACTAAGAGTTTCAGTAGGCAGTGTTAAGTCCTACTGAATTGGCTGTTTACAAAAACTGCAAGTACCAAAGTTTTTTAGTGAATACTTTTTGGAAACAGAAAAATGGGAGACGTAAAAGATTTTTATACTTCAAACTTCCAGAAACAATTAATGGGTTTTTATTGTTACTGCTATAATTGTTCACGGGGTGGCGGTAGCCTCCCTTATTATATATTAATTGGCTACTAATTTTTTTTTTTATCAGAAACTATCATTTCATTATAATAATTATAATTTAGGTTACAAAGCAAGTGGATGAGTGATCCACAATCCACCTCATTAAATAAAGACTACAAATCTTCATAAGCAAATAAAACACCAATCCCTAACTAGCTCGGATAAAAGAAAATGCTGAAACATGGTATGGTAAGTGTCCATCTCGGTACTCTGAATCTGATCTTCTCCCATAAATCCTCCCAAGAGTGCTTCCGAAAAATCTCTTCTCCCATCCATCATGAAAACACCAAAAAGATGTTTGGCTAAACTTATATTAAAGAGATTATAAGCTCAATATCTTTTAAGTGGTTTTAAGAGTTTATAAGTTGTGGCGTCTTATTTTAAAAATAAGTGACAAATTTATTTAAACAACTTAAAGATGACAACGTGTTTGGTATTATAAGATCTTTTTAATATCATAATTACCAAAAATATGCATAACATGATAATAAAACAGTTAGTTCTTTTTTGACATTTAAAGCATTTTTTATCCGTGTAAAGTTTTAAAATATTATCATAAATATCAAACATTTTTTTGAAATAAACAATTTATATTACCTTTACTTTGTTATAACTATTAAAAACTATTTGTTATGAATTATTTTACTAGAGTAACTAATATAGTTATATAATCTTAAGTAATTGTCATAATTATATCTATCATTAATAAGTGACAAGTCATAATCTTAAATAACAATTATTCTTAACAAACACATTGAACAGAAGTCAACAAATGCTCAAACCTTTCGATAATAATTTGCTTTGTTATCATAAAAAAAGGACACAACAGAGAATAAAAAGAGACGATTTCAAAGAAAGAAAGAATAGAAGGAGACGACGGAAGTGATATAGAGGCAGAGGTGCAGAGATGGAGGTTTACTTTCTTCTACCAGTGAGAGAATTTTTTACTAACATAATTTGAGGAGGTTATATCTGGGATAATCTAAAATTTTTAGGGATATTTTGGTCTTTGTGGGGTATTAAAATAAGATCTTATGAAATAAGTTGGGATGACCCAACTTTTTCTAAATACAGCTTATAAATTGTTTGGCAGAGCTTCAAATACCCTCTAAGAAACCTTCAAAATTGAAGGTTATAATAAAGATCAACCCAAACAATTTAAAATTAATACCCAGTTGAAATTTTAGTTCAACGTATTACTTGGTCAACAACACTGAGTGTGTGTCTGAAAGACACGTTTAAAAACAAATATCCAATATCACCACACTACAGCCTTCGAAAAGTCTCGACTTAAAAAAGAACTCTCAACAACACTGCTGTCATTTACTTTTCTTACTCCTATTCAGTTCCATTACTTTGTCATTGACTTAAGGTATGTAATTTCTATTGGGTCTCCATACTTTAGAGAGTCCAAGAAAACAAAAAGACAGTGAAAGACCAACAATTGCACTACCTTGTGCTTATTTTACAGCCAGTAGGACCCTCAAATCTGGTAACAGTTAATTCTGGCAGTATACGAAAACATTGAAATATACAGGCATTACAGAAGAAAAAGAAAGACAGCAGGTAAAAGTAAAATTACATGCCATCCAACAAAATAGAAACAAACCTTAGTATGAGGCCAATGTTGATCAGGAGATACATGCATCGTGCAGCCTTCTTTGTTAGACTCCCATTCCACAACAAATCGAGCAAGGACGCCAGATCCAAAACTAAACCACAAACTCATTGGTCCAACGGCTTCGATCCTAAATGCTCTTCTTGTCATGTCTGAAAACTTGTCAGAACCCTCCATTAAAATTTTCATTCCAGAAGGAGCTTTGCCTTCTATGCTTGTAATGCTCTCATCAAATTTCTCATCAGTCCTTGCACCCAGTAATTTTCGCATTCCAAGGGAAAATTTTTTAGCATTTGATAGCCTTTGTATATCAGCAACCAACTTCTTAACACTATCAGGCTCTACAGAATTGTAACTCAACACTACACCTTCTGAATCATAACGAATGTGAGAATCCACATCAGATGTATTAGCAATTCGAACGCCATAACCCCATGTAGTATTATTACTGCCTCGTTGAAGCTCCCACAAATTTTTAAAGTGTGGGTCAATAATTTTGACATCCCAATACAAGCTTCCAGGTTTACCTAGCCGCAAGCATATGCATTGCCAAGTGTCACCTCTGGCAAATGGCAGGCGAAACCATAAGTTTGAGAATGCGCTCCCCAGACCTAAGTTTGAGGATGCGCTCCTCAAACCCACTTCTTCAACATAGGGGGCGTCCAAAGCATCCATCTGACTGGTCAATCGGGCATGTTTTATGCATAGTGAGCAATGCCTGACTATATAAAGGAGAATTGATACATAAACACTAGGGGGTGCATTGCCTTTATGTGCTTCCGCTATAAGATTTGCAAAACTGTATCCTTCAGTTTTACAGGGATGGACACATGATATGAGAGGCTTTCTTCGAGGCAACTGGGGATGAGATAGCCCGATGGTTTTCCTTCTCTTGTTAGACCCTTCAAGATACTGAAGTGAGGGTAAGGATTGCATCATAGCTGATATAGTACGCTTTCTACGTGTTTTCTCATGTCGAGGAACGGATTGCTGATTTGAGTTTGCAAGTACAGCGGACTCCACAATTGAAGCTGAGAAATAAGAAGCATTTATATAACCTGATGTAAAATTCAATCATACCACTGAGTAAAGCAAAAGAAGAAAAAAGTAAAACAAAGTAAGAATCTTACATACTGGAGAAGCAACCCATGAGTTGGATCCAGAAACTAAAAAGTTTTCAGAAATTTTGTGCTCATTAGATTCGAAACTTGATACAGAAACTGAATGGAAAGAATGCCGAGGTGGAGATAAAATGCGAGCTGACCGGTGTCCAGAGACAGTCACCTGGTCCTCATCCAGGGAAAAACCACCCAAGCCACAAGAGTGCGGAGACCTGAGAGCAGGTAAATCCTGATCAGACTTCGAGACTGGTAATTTCTTCACAACCTGGCTTCTTCCCAAATTTGTACTCATTAAATTTATTGAACCAGACTGCATAGAGTTCTTAAAATTGGTAGCACTGGTTTGTGCAATTGATGCTCCTTCCCAGTTAGGAGAGGATATTGCATCTTTAATACCGTGAGGGTTTTTAATACCCGATAACAAATGGGATGCTGGAGGTAGACCAAATGTCGAATAAGAGCCTTGTCCATTTGACCCTTTTTCAAGCTCAAAAACCTCATCAACAATAGAGGAGAAAGTTATCGGATGATTGGACCTAAGCATGGAGCCTTCCAACGTAGAAGCGGAAAGAAGACCATGTTCAGCAGTACCATTGTCATTAACATCATTCTCAATGAGGCTCAAATTGAGATCATCAAAACACATGTTCATCCGACTGACATCCAAACTTTTAACACGAGTAACATCGTTCATGTCATCAAATACCTCAGTTTTCCCAGTAGAATCCAACTGCGCTTCTATTAACTTGAGACAAGGTTTGAATTCCTTGTCAAGTTGCATTAACAAGAAGTAAGAGCTACCACATTCTGGGAATCCCATGAATAATGAATTCGAACCATCCAATATACTGCTAGGCAATTTCACAGAATTAAAACCATGTTCAAATACCTACAA
This sequence comes from Primulina tabacum, assembly GCF_025594145.1. Lineage (NCBI taxonomy): Eukaryota > Viridiplantae > Streptophyta > Magnoliopsida > Lamiales > Gesneriaceae > Primulina > Primulina tabacum. The sequence goes on along the minus strand of NC_134566.1, from coordinate 33,580,946 downwards.
GAAGGAATCAACATGCTAATTAGCCATATTACAAAATCTATTAATAAACTCTCCAAAACACATTCCTGACCTTCTAAAATACCAAACAGTGAAAGGGCCATCTATGTGATTGCTTCCCCTTTCATTTTGCAGCATAATATATCTAGAACAATGGTTATGTAAGGCCCAAGGTGCAATAAGACGCACAGGTTTCCCGAGCTCTCGGTGGAAGACGAGACGTGCTCCTTATTTTTTTTTATTTTTTTTTTGATCAGAAACTATGATTTAATATATTATAAAAGGTTGTTACAACTTAAGTGGACGAGACGTGCTCCTTATCAAACTAAGGCGCACAATAAATGATTTTTACAATGTACATATGTGAAGTTCTACTAAAATGTTGCATAATAATAAAATTATATTTTGCAGAGTATTAAAAAATAATGTAGGAGGATTTTGAGTGATTTTGAAATGGGGATTGAGTGTTTAGGCTGATACCAATGTTGACATAATCTCATGCAAAGAACTAGGGGCATGAAGTTGGGGAAGGTGAACAGACTCTTTGATCTTACAAAGAAATTGGAATTTTATTGTTGCAAAGAAGAAAGAATGTCAGCGCACATTAGGGTTATGAAATTAACATTTAAAGAATAGTGGGCTTGGGGTGATTGGGCAAATTCAGTATAGGCTGCTCTTTTGAACCAGAATTCAGAAGCAACCAGTATGGACTCCATGAAGAGCTCAATATGCACATAAGGCGCAAAATATGCCTTTGTCAAAGGGATGTGCCTATGCACGCCTTTTACAAGGACTGCGCCCGAGGGTTCTCCTAGGCACATGGGCCACATCTGGTTTCACCTAGCGCGTAGACAACCAAAAATGCAGCCTTTGATAACTACGTCTTAAAGCATAATAGATGGTGTAAATGATGAATACAGTACATTAGCCATCAATAAGAGGAAACCATGAAGTAAGACAACTGTGAAGAAATGACAACCTCCAGAATCAGAGGTATGTGGTACATAACAAAGGAATAGTCACGAGACAACAGGTTCTTTAAAAAGTAAAGGGAATACATATCCAGTCACAGTAGAAATAGAGAAGTTTGGCAACTTCCTGACAAGTGATTTGAAGTTCCATATTGCACGGCTAATGTAGAAAAGGAAAAGATTTTTAAAAAGGAAAGTTTAATAAATACCTCAAGGCCCAAAAACCTGCCGATGCATGCAAATAAGTGTAATATACTACTGCTTCTCAAGTTGATAAAAGTTTTTGCTGCAGTCATACTTCCCTGGTTCAATGCTTCTTCACACTCTATTAAAGCCTTTGGTGATATAATATTTTTTGATGAGTGAAGAAGAATGCGACCATTTCTGCAAGCAAAAGGGTAGAACACGAGCCTTAATTTTTATCAAGGAAAACACCACCAAAACCGTATCAATCAGATTGAATAAATTAGTAGTCCTTCTAAGGTTGTTTACATCACCTAGGGAAAAACACTGATAAGGGTGCTGAATAATAAATATTTAATTATTATCAATTAATTTAAAATTAGATAGGAAATCGATATTTGTTTGTATTTGAATTCTTAGGATTAGGATAACTAGTATCTAATTTATCCCTTAGATTAGGAGATTTATTTTGAGTAGAGTTCTATATAGTACAGTGTACTTTCCTTCATTTTCAATTAATTCAATGAAACATTCAGCGTTCTCAATAATTCTTCTTTCCTAAAACTACATGATATCAGAGACGGGAGAAACTCCATGACCAAAAATGGCATGGATTCACTGTCCACTTCTTCCAATTCTGAGACTACATCTTCAGTGGTACCCATCACACCAGCAGGGGCTGAAACCTCTTCCATCCCAATAACCAACCACAAATTAAACGGAGAAAAGCTTCCTACAATGGTCACAATCCATCCTCATGTTCATTCGAGGAAAAGGGAAAGAGGACTTCATCTCTGACACAACGACGTGTCTTGAATCAACCAATCCGATTTTTAAGGCCTGGAACTCCGAGAATAATATGATTATGTCGGGGTTAATCAACTCAATGACGACAGAAATCGGTGAAAATTTCCTCTTATATCATACAGCGAGGGAGATATGCGATGTTGCTCGTGACACTTATTCCTCCAAAGAAAACACTTTAGAGCTATTCGGAATTGAAAGCAACCTCCAAGATCTTCGACAATGGGATTCCACTGTCACGGCTTACTTCACCACCCTTACTCGACACTAGCAGCAACTCGACCTGTTTGAAGTCTACCAGTGGAAATGCACAAACGATGAAAAACATTAAGTTTTTAAATTTTTATTGGGTCTTCATAGCACGCTAGATGGCGTGCGTGGTCAAATTTTGGGGACAAACCACCGTCCACTCTCTGTGCAGTGTTCTCGGCGGTCCGCCATGAAGAAAGCCGTAGGAAATTAATGTTGGGATCTCAACCACCTATTTCCTTTGCGAACACATCAGCCCTTCTGCCCATAAGGCATCGTTTCCGCATGTTGATAACTCTGATATTGTACAGTCTTCACAGCCTTTTAACGAAAACAGGAAATTCAAGCAAGGACGCTCTTTGTGTACAAAATGCCGAAAGCCTAACCACGCCCTGGACACTTGTTGGAAAATCCATGGGAAACCCGTGATGGGAATCCGGCTCAAGAAAGGAGAGCAAATGCTGTTGTAACCGAAAATCAATCCCTTGATCCCCAACCTTTCACTAAAGAGCAGCTTGACATACTCCAGAAACCGTTCAACCAAACTAATTTAGCACCAACCTCTTCACTTGTTGGGAATGTGGTACATCGAGGTAATTCTTCGTTTGCCTTAATTACACAGCATGAATTATCAAACAGTTGGATTGTTGACCCTGGTGCCTCTGACCACATGGTTGGAAATTTGGAATTTGTCACCCATTTCAGTCCTTGTAAGGATTCACGTATAGTACGCATTGCAAATGGTACATGCTCAACAAATGGCTGGTTATGGTTCATTTCAATTAACTAGGATATTTCTCTACAATCTGTTTTGTTTGTGTCAGATTTTAATTGTTATCTCTCATCAATGAATAAACTCAAACGCGACCTCGAATGAACGACCAAATTCCTTGTCGATTCTTGTGTTTTACAGAAATTTGCATCGGGAAAGATGATTGGCAGTGTTGACCTTTGTGCCGGATTGTATCTCCTGAAGATGAATGTTCCCAAGAGAAACCTGAGCAATAATCTTTCCACACCTATAATCTCTTATTCTATTTCGACCTTGAATTCAAATAAGGATAGTGATATTTTGTTATGGCACTATCATCTAAGGCATCCGAATTTTTTCCCTTGGCAAATTATTTCTATTTTGTTCAATAATAAGAATATAATCCTTTACAGTGTGATATTTGCCAATTGTTCAAGCTTCACGTTTCACTTTCACGCCACAACATTACAAACCATCAAAACATAGTGATATTTGGTGCCCATCCAATGTGACAAATATTAATGAAACACGTTGGTTCATATTTTTTGTCGATTATCACACGCGTCTATCTTGGGCTTTTCTAATGCAAGTTAAATCAGAAACTTCCCATATTTTCAAAAAATTCCACACCATGATTCAAACTCCATTCTATACCAAAATTAAGATTTTACTAACAGATAAAGCACGTGATTATTTCAATTCAGTTTTGAGAGTAAACATGCAATCCCAAGGGATTATTCACCAAAGTTGTTGTGTTGATACACCCCAACAAAAAGGTGCAAGGAACACCGTAATCTCTTGGAAGTTGCCCGATCCTTGTTCGCAAAAAAGGTTCCTAAGTGCCATTGGGGGATGTCATTCTCACAACCACTTATCTCATCAATTGAATTACCTCACGAGTCCTAAATTTCAAGATCCCTATCCAAACATTCCTTAAATGTTTCCCCAACTCACACCTAGTTCATGATATCCCACTCAAGTGTTTGGATGCCCCTTATTCATTCACATCCATTCCCAAAACCGCAACAAACTTGAGTCTCGTGTTGTCAAATGCATCTTCCTTGGGTAATCTCAAAACCAGAAAGATTATAAATGTGATTCCCCCACCTTAAAAAAGTTGTACTTGTACACATCCATGGATGCCACATTCTTTGAAAATTATACCTTTACCCCAATTCTTCGCTTCAGGGGGAGAAGTTCAATGTAGAATCGCAAAATTGGGATTCCATATGTTTGCACAAAATTTGGATGTTGAGGGCGTGTCAAGTGCTAAAAGCACCAACTTGAATGAAAATAATAAAATCTAACTTTAACTATGAATTCTAAATTCGAACGTTAGTTCTAATCTCCTAAACTAACATGCCCTAAAAACAATCTACCGACCACAGGGGCACGTCATCCAAATTCAGAGGAGGAGCAAAGCTCAAAAGAAAAAAGTTCGAGTTTGTTTGTCGTACGAACATTTGAAGGCACATAATGAATCAGTTTATTCGAGAGAGGGAGAAGCTCCAAAAACTACATTCATCGAGGAAGGCATAGAGACACAAGATGGAGATGACGGAAAATGGGAGGACCAACTAAAAAAAGGGGTAACGAACGATCTTTCAGACGAAGGTTGCGAATCCAGTGAAGTTGAGAGTCATATTTCACTAACTTCAGACAAATCGACACAGAAATCACTGGAACTCGAAGATTTGGGGGACTTTTTTGAATCATCTCCGAGTAAGGTTTGCAATGTACCCGATCCTTCTTATCTTGATCAATCTTCTTTCTATTCTCTTCCTTTGTCGGTCACAACTGTGGGGTTCGTGGGAGGGGTAGAGAATAGGGGTGGGTGGGGAGTAAACCGGTGGTTGAGGAGTCGGGGATGTCGGGGAACAACTTTTAGCCTCACCATGGGACGGAAGAAAAAAGAGGAAATGTGGGCCTGGAGATGCTGATGGATGAGTGGGCAGCTGAAAATGAGTGTTTAGTTAAGATGGGTGTAGAGAAAGTGGCGTTCTCGAATGGTAAAGAAGACACGAAAGATGGTAGAGAGGGATAAGTTTCGGTACAGATAGATTCTAAGGATGGCTAAAGTGAATCGATGAATGTTTTTTCATGGAACATTAGGGGTTGAGGTTCAACTAGGCGTAGGGGATTGATGCATGCCGTCCTTGTCAAAGAAAGGCCAGATTTAGTTGTGTTGCAGAAAATCAAAAGAGAGGTGGTGGATAGGAGTTTTATTGCAAGTGTATGGAAATCACGGTTTGTGGAGTGGGTTAGTGTACCTGCAGCTGGTCGGTCAGGGGGAATTTTGATTATGTGGGATTCAAGGGTGATTTCGGTAAAGGATAACTTGATTGGGGAATTTTCGGTTTCAGTTCATATTCAAAAGGATGACAACAAAGATTGGTGGTTTACTGCGGTCTATGGTCCACGTAAACCAAGAGCGAGAAATAACTTCTGGGATGAATTGGCCGGATTGAGGGTTTTATGTGGAGATATATGGGTGTTTGGGGGGAGATTTTAATGTTGTAAGATCATTAAGCGAGAAAATGAATAGTCGATCACATACTTAAAGCATGCTTTGTTTTGATACATTGATACAGGAATTGGAGTTGTGCGACCACCTTTATTGAATGGAAAGTTCACATGGTCGAATTTAAGAGACTCACCCATATGCTGCATATTAGACAGATTCTTGTTCACGGTGGGATGGACTGAATTTTATCCATTTTATAGACAAACAACCTTACCAAGAATCACCTTGGATCATTTTCCAGTGGTCTTGGATTTGGAAAAAAGCAAGTGGGGACCTATGCTTTTTAGGTTCGAGAATGTGTGGTTGAGGAACAAAAGCTTTAAAAAATTGGTCCTATCGTGGTGGAATAAGGAGCAGATACAAGGATGGGAGGGATGGAATGAAGAGGTTTATGGAATGGTGGAGATGAAATCAGCAGAGTTAAGAGGTGAAATTAGCAGAGTTAAGAATTAGAGAGTGAAAATCGGGGATCGGAAGAAGTATCTAATGAAAGGAAAGAAGCCAAATGGTTGTTAGAAGAGTTATTATGTCGAAAGAATCAAAACAATAATAAAAAAAGTAAGGTCAAAAAGATTAAAGATGGGGATCACAACACAAAATTTTTTCACTCGCTTTTAAATCAACGGAGGAGTAAAGCTACCATTAACAGATTGGAAAAAGATGACGGATCGGTTATGAGCGATGAGGATGAAATTGTCTCCATTATTTTGACATTCTTTAAGGAGTTGTATAGTTCGTCAGACTCGAGAAGTTGGGGCATTGAAGGAGTGGAGTGGTGCCCCATTGATGGAGAATTGAGTCGAGAGTTAGAAAAACAGTTCTCGGAAGAGGAGGTCAAGAAAGAAGTTTTTCAGTGTGATGGTTGTAAGAGCCCGGGGGCCGACGGCTTTACTTTGGCATTTTTTCAAGAGTGTTGGGATAAAGTCAAAGGTGATTTAATGAAGGTTTTCGATTAGTTCTTTCAGAGCGTAATTATAAATAATGTTACCAACGAAACATATATATGTTTGATACGAAAGAAAAATGAATCGATCAAAGTGAAAGATTTCAGACCGATTAGCCTCACAATAAGTTTGTACAAGATAATAGCAAAAGTTTTAACAGCAAGGATTAAGAATGTGATAGAAGATACAATATCCGAATCTCAGAATGCTTTCGTTGAGGGAGGACAAATACTCGATTGTGGTCTTATAGCGAATGAACTACTTGAAGAAGGAAGGGGAAAGAAGAAGAAAGGATGGGTATTGAAGGTGGATTTCGAAAAGGCTTGTGACAATGTGAATTGGGATTTTTTGGATTTTGTTTTGATGAAAAAGGGGTTTGGAGGGAAATGGAGAATATGGATCAAATGATGTGTGTCAAATGTATCATTTTCTGATATGATTAACGGGAGGCCAAGGGGTAAATTTAAGGTGTATAAAGGGCTTAGACAAGGAGATCTGTTGTCTCCTTTTTTGTTCAATTTGGTAGTGGACGGGTTGGGAAGATTGATAGATAAAGCCAAGGAAGGGAATTTTATAAGGGGTATCGAGGTTGTAGAGACAGGATAGAGATATCTCATATTTAGTTTGCAGACGATACACTTTCTTTGTGAGGAATGAGGACCATATCAGATTTCTGGTGCAAGTTGTGCGATCTTTTTGCGAAATGTCTTGATTAAAAATCAATTGGGAGAAGAGTGCTTTGTTGGGTATCCACTGTGAACAAGAAGAAGTTGAACTGTTAGCACAACAAATTGGATATTGTAAGGAGATGCGGTCTATTAAGTATTTGGGAGTGCCTTTAGGTAGAAATCCGTTACAAGCTTCGTTATGGGACCCCATTGTGTCTAAGATGTCAAAAAAATTGGCAAGTTGGAAAAAAGCTTTTTTGTCAAGAGGGGGAAGATTAACCTTGATAACATCGGTTTTAAATGCAATCCCGATATATTACTTGCCTCTTTTTAGGGTGCCTAAAGGTATAGCCGAAGTGATGGAGAAAATTTCAAGGAATTTTTTATGGGACGGAGCGGATGGAGATGTGTGTAGTCACTTGGTTGCGTGGGAACATGTGTGCAAACCTAAGAAACAAGGCGTATTGGGTGTTGGGAATATTATTTTGAGAAACATGGCTATGTTGGGGAGATGGTGGTGGAGATTTTATGAGGAAAATGGGACGTTGTGGAAGATCATTGTAAGTAAATATGTGTTACAAGAGAATGGGTGGGATGCGGGTTTAGCAAGAAACGTGACGTTCAGGTGCCACATGGAAGTTTATTTCCCGACTATACCCGATTTTTCAGCAGCTAGTTTGGATTAAGGTGAGAGCAGGTAACAAGGCTAGATTTTGGGAAGACAAGTGGTGGGGGATTTATTTTAAAAGATTTAAAAGAACTTTTCCCGGCATTATTTCAGTTATCAGCGGTTCACAATTTGCCTATATCACACTTTGTTCAATTTGACAATTCCACGTCTTCTCAATCATGGGATTTTCATTTTAGAAGGGCTGCGAGAGATGAGCTTTTTCATTTGTCCGAGTTATTAGGTGTGTTAGAGAGGACTAGGTTGGTTGAAGGGGTAGAATCGTAGATGATTATCGTGTGTGGAGTGGGGATTCTTCTGGTATTTTCTCAGTCAAATCTTTCTTTGAGTATTTTTTCCCCTCAGTCGCTCCCCCGTATTTCCTCTTTTCCATGTTATTTGGAAGGTTCCGATTCCGAAAAAGAAACAGGTATTCTCGTGGACAACGATTTAGGGTAAGCTGCCGACCTCGGAGATGATGCAAAAAAGGTGGCCCTCAATTGCTATGTGCCCAAATTGGTGTGTGTTGTGCAGAAATGAAAAGGAAACTCAGGATCATATGCTCATCCATTGCCCGTTCACGATCGGATTGTGGACTAGACTTTGCAAGAACTGGGACTGGTTTGGGTGATGCCTAAGTCAACGAAGGATTTATTCGCTATGGACCTAGGATAACTAACTGGTACGAGGAGAAGAATTTGTTGGCAAGTGGTGGTTCAAGGCACATGCTGGAGAGTATGGTTGGAAAGAAATCAAAGAATTTTTGAAGATAAGGAAAACACTAGAGAACAGTGCTGGGATAAAGTCAAGATCAAATATGCTACATGGATCGACACTCATGATGAACGTCTCGATCTTAGATATTTTGCAAGATTGGGCTTATGTATATCATTGATATAACATTGGTATTATGTAACTGTTGAAAGTGGACCACTAGTCCACTGAAGTACTTATTTCGGATCATATTATTAATAAAATATCGGTTCTCATATAAAAAAAATTGGAAAATGATGAAATAAATCCCAACATAATTCTGAATAAAAAAACAGCAGGAATTCACCAAATTCTACAAATTATAATAAACTTGACGAAAGAAACTAGAATGAAGATGCTGGAAAACTAAAAATCCTAAAAAAACTCTAGGAGAACATAAAATATGAAGATTGAAATTTGCAGAGTTTTTGCAGATTTGTCTTTTGAATGTCTGTGTATTTTGTTGTTCTGCCGATGAATTCTTTTTCTTCCAAGTTATAGGCAGTTTCCCCACTCTTCCCATGATCCACGATCTTGCCCACGATTTTGTCGACATTCTTCTCCAGCTTGGCCGACTTAATCAAACTGATGGACATCTTGTTTTTCTCTGTTAATTTAAATAATTGGGCTTGGGCAATTAATTGAGCCCAATTTAATTTTTGGTGCAAACACCATCACACCATATCTCGAGCCAGCCGTACTCCATACTGAAGCAGAAACGATGCCTAATCTCGTGACCAAAGTACGTTGGCATCGCACTCAACACTAATGCTATCAATGTTAGACAACCCACCTTGATAGGAACGCTTTTTCCAACTTGCTAGTTTCTTAGACATCTTGGAAACCACGGGTTCCCAAAAATCAAGGTCCTAGGCAACGGTGCCCCCGAGATATTTAATTGGCCACTTCTCTTTTACCCAATCTCTGAATCCAAAACTTCGATCTCTACTTCCGAACAATTTAATCCCAACAGAACGTTTTTTCCAAGTTAATCTTCAATCTCGATTTCTGACTCAAAAAGTTGAGTATCTCCACCAAACCACGCAAATGCCCCTTAGATTGGACAAAAAACAAAGTGTCATCCGCAAATTGGATGTGAGAGATCTCTATTTATCTCTCCCAACTTCCAACCTCCTTACTTCATTCACAACCTTAGCCCTGTCTACCAATCGCCCAATCCATCGATCACATGATTAAAAAAGAAAGGGGATAATGGCTCCCTTGCCTAAGACCTCGCTCTCCTTTTATTTTGCTCTGTGGCCTTCCGTTAATATTAATATTAATAAAAACCAAAAAAGAGACATTTGATACATAACCCTAAATCCACTTTCTCCATCCATCACCAAATCTTTTCTTTTGAAGCACGAAGTCCAAAAATCTCCCGTCTATGTTATCATATGTCTTTTCCAAATCAACTCTAAGCACACACCCTTTCATCTTTTTCCGTCTACATTCCTCTAATATTTCATCCGCGATAAGACAACAGTATAGAATCTGTCAAGCTTGAATAAATGCACATTGATTTTCCTCTATTGCATCGCTCAATTGTTTCTTCAACCTGTTAGTTAAGACTTTAGCCAAGATCTTATACATGCTCGTTATCACAGTAATTTGTCTAAAGTCTTTAACCTTGACCGCATCTTGTTTCTTGGGATCAAACAAATGTAAGTTTCATTGGCAATACCGTTAACAATGCCTCCTTCGAAGAATTCGGCAAACACCTTCATTAAATCCTCTTCGACCATATCACAACAGTTTTGATAGAAAGCCAAGGTAATCTCGTCCGGCCCTGGAGCTTTCGATCTATCGATTTCAGACACTGTTTTTTTAATATTGTCCTCAGAAAACAGGATCTTCAACTCATCTGCTTCCAGCCTATCTAAAGGCTACCTACACTCCAACCCGTCGAACCACCCCCCATCACCATCTGATTTCTTAAAAAGATTCATGTAAAAACAAATAATGGTCTCTTCAATATGGCTCTCCTCCATATCCACAAACTCATCCCCCAATTCCACTTTATCTATCACGATCTATTCCTTCGATTATTCAGTAAGACATGAAAAAATTGGAATTCTAATTCCCTTCCCTCAACCATCTCACTTTAGATTTTTGACTTTCCATTTGTAACCTTCTAAATGATATTACTTCCAATTCACACCTCACCCCCTTCTTTCGTCATTAAGAAAATCAGACCAATTTACCCCGCCTCTATATCATCCAACTGTTTAATTTTGTTTACCAACTCCGTGTATTTCACACCCACGTCTCCAAAGACCTCTTTATTCCATTTGGAAACCTCAACTTTTAATCCTTTGAATTCTTGGGATTAGGATGACTAGAATCTGATTTATACCTTGGATTAAGAGATTTAGTTTGTTTAGTGTTCTATAAAGTACAGTGTATTTTCCTTCATTTTCAATCAATTCAATGAAACATTCAGCGTTGTTCTTTTCTAAGACTACAAAGGGCATGCTCAACAGCGAAAATAGGAATGAAGACCGATATGAATCATAAAGACCATAAACATCTTTAATTACTCCAACACACTCGCAAACCAAACTTCAAATCCAAATGACATATTTTCTACTGTAGAAAGACAATAATCCAACTTTCAGGCATTAAGATACGTAGGAATGTATAAGTTGATTGTTCTAGATGAAGTCTCTATTCAGCAGTAAGGCTCTTCAAATTGTGGCTCCATGATGTTCAGCCAATGAAAAGATACTACTCTCCATTAGTGATTGATTCAATCAACAGCTCATATAATGGCATAGAACATATTGCAGTGCAAAAAGCACTAGACATCAAAAGACATGAGAGAAGTAAGAACTGAATCCAAAGTTGTGGTGGTGTGACAAGGATCAATAGCTTGAAATCGAATGATCAACTCAAGATATTTTTTATTGGAATAAACTTTCTATGTTGTAACCAGAATAATAAACCTGAAAAGATTACTTTACTGACTGCACATGACGATAAAAATTTAGAAGCACCTCCGAGGAATTTCTTCAGAATCCTACAGCTCAGATACCATGTAGAAGTGGAGAACACAGGAGAAGTGTATATAATTCATTTGTTTTTTATTGACTCAAAAAAGTGAATGATACAAGTCTTCAGATTGGAAGGTGAAGTAGTGAACTTCAGGTTAAAAGAAAATTGGAATTCGCCGCAATTAACAAATTCTTAACAACGTCCAACTTAATCACAATTATTGATAGCTTATGAATATATTAATATAATTAGTTGTAAAATAACCAACCAAGAATTGAATTAAACTCCAAACCAAGCCAAACACAACAAGAAAATCTCTATCACAGTAAATTACATCTCTATCACAGTAAATTATAAATTAACTGGAAAAATGCACCGAAAAGGACAACATAAGATTACAGTCTGTAAGAAATTAACATCTAAAATTCTAAGAAGAAAATATCACATGGCAAAGATGTTTGGTTAAGAATGTTCTAAAAGAGAAAAGTTCACATATAATGATATAACTTCGAGGGCAGAAATACAAAACCTTATATTTATTCCAAGAGTGAAATATGAAGAACCATAAGCACGCACACGAAGAACTTCTGTGCCATCATGCATTCGCATATCAGACGCTTTATTTTGCTGTCAACAAAAGACAAAATCATGTTCCAGTATTCATAACGGTAAAGATATGTCAGATACACAAAATCAATAACACAGCAAACAGAAAAACAGGAACGTCGCCATAAATGAAAATTTTCTGCCCGAATTCGACGTGATAGAGCACACACACACACAAAATACGCGAGAGGAAACTCACATGATCTTTAATAGATGACAATAAGTAAATTGGCTATTGTTCAAAACACACAAATCAATATTTTTAAAATACATAATACATGTATGAGCTATCAAACAAGAGAACTTATATTAAAACTAATAGATTTGTCGAGCAACTTATGCACTAACCAGATATATCACATAAATGTGCTGAAAACCAGTGACACTAAGATAAGATAGGTTCAACAGTTTAAACATCAGCTCATTCTGTTCCTTTAAATGGCAGGAATTTATCACTTCAACAATAATGGTCCTTCGGTCATAATTAATTCCAAACATACGAGTCCTATTGCATGCAAAAAAGTGATTATAAAAACATTGACAACTCAACTTATTATACAGATATATTTCGATCAGAAAATATTTTGCTTGTAAAAAAATAAAGGAAGAAAAAAATATATTACCTTTTCATAGTTGATTTGATTTTTATTCACATGATATTGAAGTTGGACATCCCCTGGAGTTTGATTGATCCCGTTATCCTTATCTAGTTCCTTAAATATCTCAAGCAAACGAGTGTATATATTACAGTCAATAGCTCTAAGCAGCAACATCTCAACATCAATGCAACTTTGATCAAGAGAAAAATCTGCCTCCTTGCCAGTTAGAGGATCAATCACAAATACACTATGCAGACACTTTATCTGCAAATCAGGACCAGGTTCGATTTTGAAGAATGGGCATGTTCCAGTATCAGATGTTCCAGGGTTTTTATCAGGATCTAACCAGTATATAACTTTCAAGCCAGGAGTGCGTAAAACAGACGAATCAGCTTCTCCATCAAAATTAATCTGAGAGGAGGTGGCACTCCCTCCCTGTCCAAAAGTGCCATCAGATATGAGCTCAAAGCGAATTGCATCTTTCCATCGGCCTTGCCGAAGTGCTTGCACTTGCCTTATAACAGTGTCCATAACAAGAGTAAGACAGAGCTCATGAAGAATCGAATATAACGTCAAGAATGGATTTTCTGTTGCAGCCATTCTGCGTTCCAAATCAGCTCCAAGGGCATGCCGTCGTGATTCTTCCAGCTTCACAACCCCACTTCTCTCGCCAACAAGAAACTCCAAATGTAAAATCCTCCACATTGACAAGTGCCCCCGATAACCAAGCGTTACAAGGACTTTAAATTCACCATCAACACAAAACAAGGCAACACCATCAGAGACCTTAACTTTAGTAATTTCTTTAGGAACTGAAATCTCTAACAACTTAGACCGGACAAGCATATCAAGCTTCTTCAATACTGGAGCTTGCTGATCCTCGTTCAATGTGCTCTGAGTACCCATATCTTCTACACATTTTGGTAAACGCTGATAAGTTCCACTGAGAAGAACCTCAGTGGCAGAGGGTATATCATAAATTGGAGCACGAGCTTGTTGAAGCCCCTCATGCATGAAAAACAGTGAATCAGCAGCTTGAGTGAAGCAAGTATCATGACTTGATAGAGTTGATGCAAGTTGTTGACAATATTGTATCAAAGGAATCTGAATTGAACAGAAGGAACAAATACATGAAAAGTTTTTTCAAGATACCTTTGAACTGATCGAAAAGAAAAAGATCGGTAAGCAAATTTACATTTTAAAAAAGGCATGGCAATTCAAGAATGTGTCACAAGAAGAGTCCGGAGAACCTAAGATCAGATGACCATATAGCACTGCTAGTAAAGAGTGGTCACCACTAACTAAGGATTTTATTTTTAATTGCTCAAGTTTCATATCAGTAAAAGAATAAGTGGACTTCAAGCAAAAAAGATGTAAAGGTTACGAACCGAGTGAGCACAATCCCAAGAAAAATCAGGTACTTCGATATAAGTGCACCTTGTGTAGCCACCAAAGTCTCCTTGGTGTGTTACATATAAAATTCTAAAAATAGCCACAACTTTTATGTCTTTGGCCAAAAAGGCATCCCTTATGTATGTTTCCATCATTGTGGGACTTATCCATTTCAACAACTCCCTTGCCTTGCTTTAAGATTAATATAATTTCTCCATCTCCTAATTCCAAATTGATAATTAGAAGGAATTTTTAATAACAACTGGTTTAATTAATCTCATTTTCTTTTATTTTATTTTTATCAGTGTCAGTTATCTATTTCTCTATCAATTCAATATTAAATATATTTACATCAATCATATTCAGTAATTTAAGCCACTTGGCACTAACCTGTTTTGAACAGGATATCTTGCCACGTAGTAGTCTTGAGCTTGGAATTTATTATCGCCCGAGTTTTGTTCGAATTTCGACGTGCTCTTTGATTATTCGTAAAGCTAATTAAAGAAAAATATTCATATTTAGAATCCAATTTTTTTTCCTAATAGTAAAAAAGATCTTTTCCTTTTATAATTATAATATTTTATGTGCAGCAAAATTGCTCATGAATTTCTTCAAAGGTCAACCCACCTAAAAGTTTTTTGTTACCATTATTACTTGCCTGCAGTTTGCTAACTTCTTTTACTTTTACCAAGGCGATTCTTCACCTTTATTCATAAGAGCAAGTTGCGAGTGGCGACGTGAAGCGAAGCCCCGTGGCTACAAGGCGCTACGCACATTGCACTTCGAGATAATGAGCGCTATCATCGCTATCAATGTGATAGCGTTCGAGGCGATAGCGTCGCTATAGGAAAAGAAAACTGTAGGACATTTTTTAAAAAATAATGCACAATTTTTAGGCCCATTTTGCACAATTAGTCCCATTTTGCACAATTTTTAGGCTCAATAATATATGAAATCAACGCTGCTTATCCTCTTCTAATTCAATCTTCTCGACTTCTCCCAACCAACCCATACGTAGACCCTACAATTCTCCACTACTTCTCTTTTACTGCTCGTGGCTCGCCAGACATCGGGCTGTCGGCCGCCAGACTTACCTCACATCGCCGCTGGTAATATTCTGATCTCTGTTCTTTTTTTCCTTCTGATTTTGGTTTTTTCGGCATGGGCTTAGGTTTTTGGTATTTAAACTGAATATTTTAATTTTTATTAGTTTATATTATTCTTAATCTTTAATTTAGTGAGTTGGATTTGTTTGAAGAAATTTCATTCTGATCGTTACATATAATATGGATCTTTTACTATTCTTCTCCGAAGAACCTTTCATGAAACTTTTTTGTATAGCTCATATTTTTTCTTATATGAAAGAAAAACCTGAGTTTCTAATTATATAGTCTTTAATGCTAATTATTTGTTCTGATTTTTCAGCAAAAGTAGCTCATATGATGTGTTAACCATTTGCAAACTGGTTTTACAGAGCTCGTAACATGTTGCCTTATCGATTGTGCATCTGAGAAAAATTCAGATGGGAATCTTGAATTCAGCTTTAAACTTGAATGATTTCAGCAAATTAAGATGAAATTCAGTGTGAACAGGTATGAATCACGATTGATGAATTGTATTGTTTTTCTTATACATTGAGGAAATCTATGCGACCGCTACATATACGCGGGCCTCAAAGGCGAACACATCTACCCCTACAGGAAGCTCGAAGGCGACCACATCTAAATCTAGAAGGAAAAGGCTAATAGGAACATCTACTACACTTAATCTTGTAGATGATGAGGATGAATTCGACTTTGATGAACAAAGTGAAGAAGAGAATGATGCCGAGCGTTATGCAATTTCCAATGAAGAAGATGGTTTCAATCTTGATGAAGATAAAAGATGAATTTTATATTATGTTTTTCTAGTTTTAGAATTGAGGTTTTATATGCTTTGAACTTTTATATTTGTTATTTAAGCATGAACGGTTGAATTGATGTTAGTATATGCTATATATTTATATATTTGTGGCGCTTTAATTTCAAATAGTTCTCGCTACGCTATTCGCTATAGCCAAGGGAAAACTTTGCACTACGCGCGATTGACAACTATGAGAGCAAGTCATCAAATGTTTCAAATCATATACTCACTATATTCTAAAGCACGTCCCTTCTTCAATTATACAAGTGCCCAAGACCAAGACTGCCCATTTCTCAGAGTGTTGTTCTTAGAGGTTAAAGGGACAGTGAACAGCTAGTTGTTTTACAGCAATTGACATCCAAAGTGCAAACACAAATCAAGTTAACACCCACAGAAGAAAAACTTCATGGATGTCGGACGCCAAAGACTATTCAAAACTCAACAATCTAAGTAACATAGGTATGAGTCAGAAGCATCCCTTATTTTTTTCGTTTGAACTTATCGTACATGTTCATGAATTTGAATTCTTAACCTGAAAAGCTAAATATAGAATCTAAAGATGTATCATTAACTACTAGAACCAAAATCTAGCATACCATGTCTGACCAACATACTTGATATATAGAATTAAAAAAAAAAAACTCCACTTTCAACTGGAGTTCACATAAATAACTAATCTTTACAGAACAGAATAAAATGCAATTTTAAAGGAAAAAATAAAAAAAGAACATCAAACCTACTAGAACATCCAGTCCACGAATTCAGTTACAATTTATTTTAAAAAAATTGATTATCTTCAACACGAACGCATAAAAAACCCATAAAGAACTGAGACTGTGAGAACCACCTGTTGGCACCACTTGGAGAGGACATTGAGACGAAGCAATCGCTGCTGCGTTTTAACGATGTATTTGAGGATCATTATCTTCTTCTCGGAGTCAGAGAGCTCCGAGGATTTAGATTTATCCACCAATTCCTTCAGCGACGTGTACGAATCCTCGGCAGCGCGTCCAACCAACGAGGCGAAATTTACTGTCTCTTGCCCTATCTCCGCCATGATTTATTTCTCTATGAACCTCAATTAACTTCAACTAACTGGTCAAATCATTTTCCCATCGGAGCACACAGTTAGGGTTTTTCCAGGTTGTGAAATGGGAACGTCGGTGACGTTTGCCAGTTTTTATTCTATTTCCGTGAGCAAGAAAAAGCCACTAAGTCATATATCAAAATTAGGGAAATTTGGGGAAAAGGGAATGTATTACGAAGTATTTAAAAAAAGGATCGATAAGTCAATTTATTTAAATGTTTTTGTATTTTAAGTGTTAATACATAATTAAATTTGATTACATATATACATTTACTTTAAACACGTAATTAATTCTCATCAGTCGACTCAACCTAAATCCTCTCCGTCGATCCTCTTTTCATTTCTTTTCCGACTACAATTCTCAACAAAAATCGATGCAATGGCTAATAATAATCTGATAATATTAATGTTTATTTCGATTCATTGTTTATTTTCGTTAGTCGATCGACTGATTGAAAAAGAAAATTTCGACCACGTTTTGGTCGACCCAAGCGTGGGTCGATCATGGTCGATTAAATTGACTTTGGGTTGACATATCTTGATTTGGGGAAAAAGACTCATAAATTTTAATTGGAGGAAGATGTTTGTCGACAGAGAAGAAAAAGAAGGGGAGAATTAATAAAATTAAAGAGTTTAATTGCAGTTAATGTAATATTCAAAAGTCAACTCCTTGTTTCTTAAAAAAAAAAGTCAGAGTCCTTATTTTTTAAATACTTTCTATCTCACTCCTACTTTTTTTACTGACCCTCCTTCTGAAGTATTTAAAAAAAAATGATACATTAGTCAATTTACTTAAATGTCCTTTATTTTAAGTCTAAATATATCATTAAATTTGATTACATATATACATTTACTTTAAACACGTAATTAATTCTCATCAGTCGACTCAACCTAAATCCTCTCCGTCGACCCCCTTTTCATTTCCTTTCCGACTACAATTCTCAGCATAAATCGACGCAATGACTAATAATAATATGATAATATTAACGTTTATTTCGATTTATTTTTTATTTTCATTGGTCGATTGACTGATTGAAGAAAAAAATTTCTCAAACGTGAGTCGACCAAACTTAGATCGACCATCTAATTGGCTTTGGTCTTTTACCAAAGCTTTGGTCGACCATTGTTGATGGACCATCAACAATGGTCGACCAAAGCTTTGGTATTTGACCAATTGCCATCAACAATGGTCGACCAATTGCTTTGGTAGACCAAAGCAATTGGTCGACCAAAGCTTGGTCGACCAATTGCTTTGGTCTTAATTGCTTTGGTCTTTGGCTTTGGTCTTTGACCAAAGCTTTGGTCGACCATTGTTGATCGACCAAAGCTCTTTGGTCGACCAACAATTGGTCGACCATTGATGGTCAACATTGTTGATTGTTGGGTCTACTCATCATAGTCGATTAAATTGATTTTGGGTCGATATATCTCGATTTGGGGAAAAAAACTCGTAAATTTTAATTAGGGGAAGATGTGTGTCGACAGAGAAGAAAAAGAAGGGGAGAATTAATTAAGTTAAAGAGTTTAATGGCAGTTAACGTAATAATCAGAAGTCAACTCTTTGTTTCTTAAAAAAAAAGTCAGAGTCCTTATTTTTTAAATACTTTCTATTTCACTCCTACTTTTTTAACTGACCCATCAAAATTATGGTCAAATAAAAGTTTAAATTTTAAAAGTAAGCAATAAAAATTATATTATTTTGATTTCTTTATTTTTTTAAAATTTGGAGGAAAATATAATCCCTACTCAAACTTTGTCTTTTCTGATGTAAGCCACCAAGAAAACAAGCAAACTCGTGGCTGAAACAGACTTTGCCAAATCCGAGAAATTTTGAAGGTTAGGTGAGAAATTTTACCTTTGATTCGCACATGTTTCTTCTCTCCGCTCGATTTCATGATAGTGGACAAAGGGACCGAGGTTTATTTAAAAATATATGGGTTTCACTGTTATGTTCAGGATTACTTTAAATATTGTCTGAATTGTGGTCATGATTCTTGGAGACAGTAGCTATTAATTCTATGTTATTTAATTTGTTTTGTGATGCTCCTTTCTTTTTTCTTTTTGCAGCATCTGTCTTAAGATTATTTGCTCAATAAGATGCATTCCCAAGTGGTTGAGCTAGAGAGAGAGAGAAGACAACCTGACGAATATCAGGTTATAACATTGAACGAAAGTTCTTCTGAAGTATCTAATACTCAGGTTGATTGTCATGTTGATTGTTGGAATGAGACACCGTAAGTCGGAATGGAATTTTATTCAGAAAAATCTGCCAAGAACTGTTATGATGCGTATGCTAGGCGAGTTGGTTTCAGCGCACATGTTGGTCAATACAATCGTACTAAGCCTGATGGCCCGATTGATTCTTGGGAGTTTGCCTGTTCTAGTGAGATATTTAAACGATAGAATGTTGACAGCTAGCTGCAATGCTACGGTTTTAGTAAAGAAAAAGGATCCAGACAAGTGGGTAGTGGCGAAATTTGTCGAGGACCATCTTCATTCTACCATGAGTCCCAGCAAGGTGCATCATCTTCATCTTCGCAAGCATTTACTGGAACTAAAAAGAGTATGCTAGAAACAGATGATTGCCAAAATGATGGCATCGTTTTCGTGGATGAAAACCATTTGTTTTGTGAACCGAATCTCGTTGCCTCTGTAGAGACAAATGAAGCTGCAAGAAATCCATGCACGGAAACAAATCCTGTTGTTGGTGATGCATCTTCCACAGAAAGTAATCTTGCAAATACGAACAGTGTCCCCGTGATGCCACTGCATTTTATTCGACGTTCTAGCCGAAGAAATTTTGGACAAGATGCCCAGAATCTTCTTACCTATTTCAGGAAGATGCAGACCAAAAACCCGGGTTTCTATTATGCCATACAGCTTGATAATGACAATCGATTGAGCAATGTTTTCTGGGCTGATGCCCGATCAAGGAAGGCTTACAGCCACTTTGGTGATGCAGTTGTATTTGACACGATGTATAGACCAAATCAGTTTCAAGTTCCTCTTGCTCGTGAACCTTCACGGACAGATGATATTGTTTGGATGTGCGTTGCTTTTGGATGAGTCAGAGTCATCATTTGTCATAATATTTCTCAAAAATCATGTTTTCACGTATATATAAACATGATAAATAATATGTGAAAGCGGATCGAGAATTACCTCCGGCCATCGAGAAATTTGTGAGTTTTCTGATTTCTCTGCTTTTCCTCTCGGTTGAAGTTTTCTAAACACTCCACCCTCTCGATAGGTGGTGTATATTTCTTATGAGGTGTGTGTACTTAGGGACCTCAATCTTCTCTATTTAATTTCATCTCATACCATCAACGAGAAAAATCGTGAGTCTGAATGTTAAAAGAAGAAACGTGTACGCATCTCAATTTTCTAAAGTTGAGGTTGCATACGCAAGTTTCGTCAAAATATGTAGGCAATGGCCGTCGCCAATTCCTGCACGATACTTGTTTTAACATGTGTCATATTTCTTACATTCTCCCACTAGACACATATATCTCATTTACCATATGAGAAAATAAAATACATGAATCATGGCGGTATGTCATCTAAAAACGATTATTATCTTCCATGTATCACAATGTATTATATCTCTCAAATAACTTAATGAATAAACCATATGTTTATTCGATGTCCAACTTTATTGATGTTTCTCAAATCAATGAATGTGTACACAACAAATATGAGAAAATATCTCATCATAGTTTCATTAATTTGTTTTTACAACAAAATTACATAAAGGAACCAAGTCACATTCTTTCTGTATGATCCTTAAATTTCAATGGTGGCATGCCTTTAGTTAAAGGATCTGCAATCATCAATTCAGTGCTAATGTGCTCGATAAGTAACTTCTTATCTTTAACACGTTCTCGTATGGCTAAATACTTAATGTCGATGTGCTTGCTTCGACTACCACTTTTGTTATTTTAGCCATAAAAACAGCAGCTGAATTGTCACAATATATTCTTAATGGCCTAGATATAGAATCCATGATTCTAAGCCTCGAAATGAAACTCTTCAACCATACATCATGTGAGGTTGTCTCAAAACAAGCTACGAACTCAGCTTCCATAATGGAAGTAGCAGTCAATGTCTGTTTTGCACTCCTCCAAGATACAGCTCCACCAGCTAGCATGAAAATATATCATGAAGTGGATTTTCGTGAATCAATGCAGCCAACGTATTCTGAATCAGAGTAGCCAATTACTTCCAAATTCTCATTTCGTCTGAACATAAACATATAATCTTTGGTCCCTTGAAGGTACCTCATGACTTTCTTTGCAGCTGTCCAGTGGTCTAAACCTGGATTACTCTGATATCTTCCCGACATCCCAACAACAAATGCAATGTCAAGTCTAGTGCAAACCTGAGCATACATCAAGCTTCGGACAGCAGAAGCCTAAGGAATGTTTTCCATTTGTTCTCGCTCTAGATCATTCTTTGGGCATTGGCTCAAATTGAATTTATCGCCTTTCACAACGGGAGCTATACTTGGTAAACAATTTTTCATCCGATATCTCTCTAAAACTTTGTTGATATAGGTTTCTTGAGACAGAACTTGAATACCTCGAATTCTGTCTCTATGTATCTTAATGCCAATGACATAAGATGCATCACCCATATCCTTCATATCAAAGTTTTTAGAAAGGAATTGTTTCACCTCATATAAAATACCCTTATCATTGGTTGCAAGTAATATATCATCCACATATAGAATAAGGAAACAAATCTTGCTCTCACTGACCTTCTGGTATATACATTGATCCATGGGGTTCTCAACGAATCCGAACGAAGAGATAACATCATGAAATTTTAAATACCATTGACGGGAAGCTTGTTTCAATCCATATATAGATTTTTTAAGCTTACAAACCAATTGCTCACCATTAATAGAGAAGAATCCTTCAGGTTGTTTCATATAAACCTCTTCCTCTAGTTCTCCATTGAGAAAAGCTGTTTTCACATCCATTTGTTGCAAATCTAAGTCAAAATGTGCAACTAATGCTAGAATGATACGAAAAGAATCTTTTTTAGATACAGGAGAAAAAGTCTCCTTATAATCGATTCCTTCCTGCTGAGTGAATCCTTTAGCAACCAGTCTTGCTTTATACCTTTCAATGTTGCCTAATGAGTCTTTCTTTGTTTTAAAAACCCATTTACATCCAATGGCTTTTACACCATCAGGCAACTGAACAATATCCCAGACTCCATTAACTGCCATAGAATTCATCTATTCTTTCATAGCATTAAACCATAGTTTTTACTCATTATAACTCATGGCTTGTGAAAACGTTTCAGGATCATTTTCAGCTCCGGTGTTAAAATTCGATTCTTGTAAATACACAACATAATCACCAGATATTGCTGATCTTCTTATTCTATTATATCTCCTAAGATTGTTTGGTTGGTCAACAATTTCTTGTTGTTCTTCATTAACAACTTGATCTACTTGATTTTCATCAGCGATTTGTGGAATTTCAGTAACTGGTTGTCTAACACCCATTTGGTCTTGAGAGGTGTGAATAACAATCAATCTGTCATTTGAATAAGAGGGTTGTGTATTAATGTGATAATTCTCAAAAACTATGTCATGATCACTCCCACTGATCACGTCATTTTCAAGAAATTTTGCATTTCTTGATTCCACAATTCTAGTGTTGTGAGATGGACAATAGAATATGTACCCTTTGGATTTTTTGGCATACCCAATTAAATATCAACTTATAGTTCTTGGGTCCAGTTTTTTTTCACGTGGGTTGTAAACTCTTATTTCAGAAGGACAACCCCAAAAGCGTATATGTTGCAAACTCGGTTTCCAACCTTTAAATAACTCAAATGGCGTCTTTGGGACAGCCTTAGTTGGAACTCGGTTTAATATATACACAGCTATCTTAAGAGCTTCAGTCCACAACGATTTAGGAAGTTTAGAGCTACTAAACATGCTCCTCACTATGTCCAATAATGTTCGGTTTCTCCTCTCAGCTACGCCATTTTGGTCCGGAGAACCAGGCATAGTATATTGGGCAACAATCTCATGTTCTTGGAGAAACTTCGCAAACGGACCAGGTGCTTGTCCATTCTCAGTGTATCTACCGTAATATTCTTCACATCTATCTGTTCTCACGATCTTAATATATTTTCCACATTGCTTCTCCACTTCAGCCTAAAAAACCTTAAAGACTTCAAGTGCTTCGTTTTTGTTATGAAGCATGTAGATATACATGTATCGTGAATAATCATCAATGAAGGAGATGAAGTATTTCGGACTTTGCATGTCCATATCTGGACAACAAATATCTGAATGTATGATTTCTAATATTTATGTACTCCTCTTGGCACCTTTTTTAGACTTATTGGTCTGCTTTCCCTTAATACAGTCCACACAAATCTCAAAATCAGTAAAATATAACCACTATTCAACATTAGGCAGCAAGTCTCAATAGCCTCCACATGCGAAGACATCTTGTTTCCTGAATAGATGCTCCGATCATTTTCCATTGGCTTCATTAGGTTTTGCATACCCTGCAAGGTATTTGTAACATGGATTGTAGAACCAGAATCAATCCACCATGTGTTATAAATCATATCAACCATATTAGATTCATAACAGACAAATGAAGTAGGAATGTAACGTCTGAAAAATCAGTCCACGTAAACCACATGCATGCAAAATATTTTAATTGCTTAATTGTTTTATTTAATTGCTTTTAAATGCTAGCATGAAGTTTACTATATGATTAAATGTAAAATTGCATGATTAAATGATTATATGACATGATTTCATGAAAATAAGGATCTTGCACGAATATTCGATAATAGGCAGGGAAAAGGAGACCGGGGACGACCAAGACAAGAATATGTAATTTTATTTAAATAATGACAAGGCCTCCTAATATGATTTAAAAATGATTTAATTTTCCCAAAAAAATGTTAGAGTTCGAATTATTTTACAAGTCGAGCTCGATTTTTCCCGGGAAGCCGGTTTTGGGCAAACAAGGAGTTTTAAAAGATCAAAAATATTATTTTATGGAAAATAATTTTATAAAATTTTATGTTTTAATTAATTAAGTGTTATTGGGCTCAATTTAATTAATTTAAGTAGGCCCAATTACCCTTAATCATGCAAGCCCAAAACCAAAGCCCATTAATATGTTAATTAAATTATAAATAAGTGTTTTAGGTTTTGAAAACTCGAGATTTCAGCCTCCAAATCAGCCGAGAAACACCTTGGCACACACAATTCAGATTTTCAAAATTTAGGAAGAAAGAAAAGCTTGTGTTCTTCGTCGTCCGGTCGTCCAACGTCGCACCCTCGCCATCGATCGAATAATCGAGCGTTATAAACGCAAAGGCACGTTTCCTAAACTCTTTTAAGATCATACAAATCATAATATGCTTGATTTAATTGATTATGCATGAAAAATATTGGGTTCGAATATTTTACGGTACGATACGGAATTTCAACGTTTTTACGATTTTATGCTTGTTTGAAAAATGTTTTGAATCCAACGGATACGCTGCCAATATATGATTAAATATGAATGAATTACACTCAAAACATGATAAATTATTCAAGAGAACAAGCTGGAAACCGTAGGAAATTGGAGAGAAAAGAACCGTGAGTTTTTAAAAGAGTGTGTGTGCTTGTTGGGGCTCAAGGAACTCGGTTCTTATGCATGGGGGCTTGGGGCTCGACCAGGGCTGGGGGTTAGGTCGTAGGGGTCATGGTTAGGTCATGGGTTGGGTCCAAGGGCGACTAGGGTTCGAGCTAGGGCCTGGGGAAGAGTCCACGCGAAGTGGAACTCTCCCCCATGTGTGGTGCGCTGCAGGGCATTCGGGGGATGGAGGCTTGCGGCTGGCCTGGGCGCGAGCCAGGCTGGTCCAGTAGGGTCTTAGGGCGATGGGCATGGGTCGGGCCAGGGGCTGGAGTGGCTGGGACGCTGCTGGCTCGAGGAAGAACGAGAAACCGTGAGGGAGAGCAAGTGACGCGCAGCTGCTGGTTTTCTGATCAAGGTGGCTCGGGC
The DNA here is from genome assembly GCF_025594145.1 of Primulina tabacum. Lineage (NCBI taxonomy): Eukaryota > Viridiplantae > Streptophyta > Magnoliopsida > Lamiales > Gesneriaceae > Primulina > Primulina tabacum. The sequence continues at coordinate 33,555,819 of NC_134566.1, read as the reverse complement.
GCGGGGTTCAGGGCTTGGGCCGGGTCTGGTCGTGGTCCAGGGATGGTGAGGGTCGTGTGGGCTCGGTGGTGGCTCAGCTGGAAGTGTCCTAGTTGGGTTAGGAGTTCTAGAGGCGCTAGGAGACTCACCCTCAAAACATGCAGAATTCGGGGTCACGTTTCAGGTGGGTTTGGGCGAGCTAGGGGCCGGTTATTTGGGCTGGGGTTGGTCAGTAGGGTCCCTAGGTGGGTTGGCTAGGATTTGGCTTAAGGTGGCTCGGGCGCGGCTCGAGTAAATCGGGAGATGGCTCGGGTGGTTCGGTAAGGGGTCAATATTTCGAATTTAAGAACTAAAATTGAATCCATGGGTCCACGTTTGTGGCTCATGACTTGGAAGGGTAGAATAAATCATAAAAAGGTTATGTTAAAAATTTGGGATCAAAATAATGGGTTTTGGATTTATTCGGGATTTAATCGCCGCACGAAACGCTAATTAACGAGTTAATTGAAACGCCTAGTTTTAAGCTTTATAAAATCATGAAAAAAAATTAAATTTAAGCTTAAATAATTATTAAAAGTCTAAGTTTTTAATTTGGGAATTTTATATTAAGGTGTGGTTTAATTCGGGATTAAAACGCGTTAATATGTCTTAATTAAAGATTAATTTAAAAGTCAACGATTTAAGCCAAATAAAAATATGAGAAAATTCATTTAAACTTAAATAATTATTTAGAATAATCTCATGTCATTAAAAGTGAGAAAAAGATAAATTCGAGAATTTTTACGTCCAGGGGCAAAACGGTAATTTTACAATTAAGAAAATACGTAAACGCTTGGCAGCGTCCCGAAGGATCATAACGCATGTTAAATGATATTAAATGATTTAAAAATGATGATTTTGATGATAATATGTATTTTTATGATTTATGTTAAATCTGTGCAATTTATACCGTTTAAAATGTTATTTTTGGAAAGCTGTCGTATTTTATAATTTTTAAAGAAAAGGAAAAATATTTTGAGGGATGTGAATTGATTGTGACAAAAGATATGATTTATGATATATGATTTTGTGGGGATAACGTGAGGGGAAAAGGCCCAGAGGGAACCTATTTACGGGAAAAGGCCCCAGAGGGAACCCATGTTTGGGAAAAGGCCCCCGAGAGAACCCGTCTATGGGAAAAGGCCCCCGAGGGAACCCCAACGATCGTATTTCCACGGTGGAGCCTAGTGCACACCCCCATGGACCATGTGGAGCTAAGACTGCAGTCGACCAAAGGATAAAAGCTAGTCACTTTCAAGGATCAAACTTCACCCAAAATGTTATATGATTGAAAGCTTATGATAAAAATGATTTTTATGATATATGATTTATGATGATGATGATTAAAGCTATTTTTAAAATGATTTATTTATGCTCAAAGTTATTTTAAAATGATTTTACTATTTATGATTTAATTATACTTAAATGATTTTTAATGGTTTATTTATATTCAAAAGATTATTTTAAATAAAAATATGATTTTTAAATGTATGAGGATGTATATGTATTATTTGTTATCTATGTTTAGAACGTGTTGAGTCTTTAGACTCACTAGGTTTGTATGATGCAGGATTTGATGATTTTTTTGAGGTGGTGACGATTGAGTCAATCGAGTGCAGCAGTACACACCCGATGGCCTTTATTTTTCCGCACTAGCTAGATAGATTCATGATTTAAAGATTTTGCTAATGATTTTTATTAGAGATATTTTTATGCTTTATTTTTATTGTTAGCTGATCTTTTCAAATGTCGATTTAGGAATTTTTGGTTAGCCGATGATTTAGGATTTTATTTCGTGCACTTGAGATTTAAATTGTTAAATTATTTTATTTAGTTTAGTATTTAGAAGTTATGATTTATGAAAAAAAAAATATCGAGGTCGTTTCAAGGAATACCTTTCTTTTCAAGCCAGTCCTTAAATTTATTGCAATCCTTCTTAGTGTGTCCCGTCTTTTTACAGAAAAAACACTTGGATTCTTTCTTGATCTCAGGTTGGGGTGGAAATATTCCATTCCTTTCCCTTTTCCCTTGACTTTGGCTTGCTTTTTATACTTTCCTTGTGTGGTCATAAAGACATTATCACTTGTTTCCATCAACAGCCTTCCTTCCTCTTGATCACACATGGTCATTAATTCATTAATTGACCATTTATCCTTATGTGTGTTGTAGGAAATTTTGAATGGTCCATATTGCTGTGGAAGAGTGCATAAAATGTAGTGCATAAGAATTTGTGCATAAGAAAAGTTTCAGACATTTCCACTTCAAGTGTCTTTAGCCGAGCCGCTATGTCCCGCATTTTCATTATGTGCTCTCGCACACCTCTCACACTGGTGAGCCTTAATGAAGAGAATTTCATAATTAGGGTACTGGCAAGTGCCTTATCTGAAGACTGAAATTGTTCATCAATAGCCTTCATTAATTCTTTGACATTATTATGCTGGTCAACAGAACCACGCATACGAGCAGAGATTTTGGTCTTTATGAACATTACGCAGAGTCGATTAGATTGCTCCAATTTTTCATAAAGATCAACATCATCAGGAATGCTGGTTTCAGTGATAGCAGATGGTTCGTCTTTCCGTATAGCATAATCAATATTCATCCACCCAAATTGAAGAAGAATTCTTTCTTTCCATATTTTATAGTTATCGCCCTTTAGTTCGGGAATTTCATATTTCATATCAGAAAAACTCGCAGGTTGCATAACTGCACAAAATATCATATGCATAAAATTTTGAGACAATATCATATTTTACCAATGTAATTCATGTTTTAAAAATCTAGTGACATAAAATTTGTCTGTGGGCTAAAATTTTTATTCAATAAGATTTTTCTGTAACTTTATGATAAAACTATCAAAATGTATTTTCCTTAACTCTTATGGGTAAATTAAGAAAAATATAATTTGATATTTTAACCTAATTAGTTATATAAATTTAATAAAAATCCATGTGGGGTAAAATTTATTATGTTTATATAATTAATTACGATTGATGTTCATTATGTGATCCAAATCCACTTAATGCATAATTATTCATAATTAAGGATGTCGTGGCTATTCCTCAATTATTTAAAAGTATACAGTTCACTGGACAAAATTTTGGCTGTACTTTAATACTTTATATAATAATTATTTAGTAACATAATCAACATTTTTCAAGAGTGCTCCCAGGAAAGATAGGTAGTGCTAAGGCCCTTTAAATACCTAACTCCTAGTTAGAGCAACATTCTTCATGGAAACCAGTGGCAAGTCAAGGCAGTTTAAACCGATCTATGAAGAACTCCCTCAGATCATGTTTTCTTACGTCACCTTATAATTATTATTCAACTTAATTATCCACATTTATGTGAATCTTTATAAGCTAAAATTTTTTATTAAATAACTTTATATTCACATTTTTACTTAATATGAACAAATATGTTTCCCATCATTTTTTCTCTTTAATCAGAGTAGTGATAAAGTGAGGATCACATTTATGTGAAAATGTGGGCTCCTCATCAGTTTTTCTCTTTTATCAGAGTAATGATAAAGTGAGGATTATTTGTTCATTTGTGAATATCTGAAATATTTTATTTTAAATATTATATTCACATCTTACTTGATATGTTCATTTTAAATTATAAACAACTCAATACAATTTAATATGAACATAATGTGAATATTGATTTACCAAAATATTTTTCAATACAATTTGCATTTAAAAACTTAAAAAATAAATGCAAACATAAGATTAAATTTGTATGTACACATCAAGCACTTATCCATAATATTTGACATTATATTTAACATGCAAAAATAATTTCTAAACATGTATTAGAAATTACGTCGAACTTGGATTATTTTAATGTGTACAAATTATTTAACCAAATGCTATATGTATACGGAATTAAACATATAACCTAATCACACATTAATTATTATTTATTTATTTAATAATAATAATAATAAAAATTAATTTGAGAAATGGCCACCGACACTTTTGAATCAATTTAAAAAAACGTGGGCTCCTTTATACATTGCATGATGGATTAATATTATTATCTCATTCAAAGCATGCATCCAAGGCCCTTATTTATTATCATTTCATACTTAAACTCATAATCTTCAACCATTCGACTTTTAGAAAAACCAGAAACCTTCATGGCCTCATCTCCAATTTCAAAAAAAATTTACTCATCTCGTATCAAAATTTGAGAATCAAATTTCCGAAGAGTTCATTATATATGAATTGAAGAAAAAGTTATTTTCAAGGCAGAAATATCACGGCTCTGATACCAAATGTCATAATATTTCTCAAAAATCATGTTTTCACGTATATATAAACATGATAAATAATATGCGGAAGCGGATCGAGAATTACCTCCAGCCATCGAGAAATTTGTAAGTTTTCTGATTTCTCTGCTTTTTCTCTCGGTTGAAGCCTTCTAAGCACTCCACCCTCTCAATAGATGGTGTATATTTCTATGAGGTGTGTGTGTTTAGGTACCTCAATCTTCTCTATTTATAGGCATCTCATACCATCAACGAGAAAAATCGTGAGTCTAAATGTCAAAAGAATAAACGTGTATGCATCTCAATTTTCTAAAATTGAGGTTGCGTACGCAAGTTTCGTCAAAATATGTAGGCAATGGTCGTCGCCAATTCCTACACGATACTTGTTTTAACATGTGTCATATTTCTTACATCATTTTCATGGGTTTTCAAAGCCTGGCTTTCTGCAATGAATAACAGACCTCCTGTTTCCATTTCAACTGACCAAGATCGGGCTATCAAGGCTGCAGTCCATCAGGTATTCCCAGAAACTCACCAATGCATTTGCAAGAGGAATATCTTACGAGAAGGACAAGAAAGGTTGGCTCATACATGTGTTGCTCGTCCTTCCTTTTATGAAGAGTTATTGTGGGGACCCGGACGCTAATTCATGTCTTAATCATTATTAATGTCAAATATAACAATTAAGAAAAGTGGTACTAAATTTTTTTCTTTTAAAATTATAAATGCGGAAACGTAACAGTAATCTATCTGATATACATGTCAAGAGTAAAGTACAAATCATGTACTACATGTCACTATCTCAACTAGGTTCAACGACTATACATCCAGTGCTGAATCATATTCTGCTTCTGGGCCCGGATCTCCACGCTAACTATAATCTCTCATCCTCTTCCTGATCTTGATCATGTCCCACCTGTTGTCAAGCACACATACAAACAAGACAACAGCCGGATAACTCCGGTGAGAATTACATTCCCAGTATAAATCATGTATACATGCATTTCATATAACAGATATAACAGCATGAAACAGATATTCATAACCTGTATCAAAATCAGAAACATGAACCAATACAAACTCCGAATCACACTCCGTGATTCCTAGACTCTGACTCGACTTATCCTAATCTAGGGATCCCGATCGGAATAAGAACATACACCCACCTACACTCCCGAACGGGGTGGTGGTACGTTCTTATTCACGGACTTTGGATCTTTCCATATCGAACATCAGTTAGAAGAAACTCCAATTCTATCCACTTCGATATAACCAAACATCCAGTGTCTTGACCTATCCGTCACAGACTAGGCACATCCGCCCTGGCATATCGGCCAATCATCTAGGCGTATCAGCCCTGGCATATCCTGCCAAACCTCTATGACAATGTGCAATGGCCCAGTGACGATTCCATCACTATCGGGTACCTCTGTCACGAGATCAATCATCTAAGACTAGGCGTACCAGCCTATGACTCAATACATAAATCAATAGATCAAAGATAGCAATCACATCAATTGCAAATATCAATGAAATAAGATGAAGTATGTGATTTTGGGAAACTCAAGTCGAATCGGACTCGAGTTGTGCAATCCCGCATCAACATCAATTTATACCTTTCATTTCGTTCTGTCGATCTGACTCTGTCGAAGTCTCGAACTCACTGTCTGTCAAATCAATCTGGCAATAACAATATCGAATACACTGTATCAATGTATAACTCAATTCAAGACATGTTCTGATCAATATTCAAATCAAACATAATCTGATCCATATCAATGATATCATGATATGATCTCTATCAATACTGAATCTGATCAAAATCAATCCACTGATGTTTCGACGGCATAACAATACAGTCTTGATAATCCCCTCAATCCCAACATCACAGATATAATATCACAACTCATAATCGATATCAATACACTTATAATCTCAATAATAACATATTGTAATATCAAATCTGCGCAATCTCGCAATACCGGCAATATAATATCAGTATATACAAATCAACAACTCATCTTATCCAAATCTGAATAATATCAATATACCCGGCACTACAGTATCAATCAGATATCAATCCCAACACTCATCTGATATCAATTTCGATCATATCAAATCAGAAATTCATAACAATTTCATATGGTATTCGTTCTTCAATCCGGTTTTGATTATACGATGTCTAACATATCAAGAACATCATATATGAATCATATCCGATTATGACAATATCACAATTCCAAGACATATCAAAACGTAGTAAAACTTACGTCCCGTTGAAGCCTGCGTCGATTGGAACTCAGTACTGAAGTCGGATTCAAAATCAGACGGACGGATTCTGCGTATTCTCAACTCTACGTACTGAACTTGGAGCTTTTCCTTTCTTTCTCGTTTTTCTCCTTTCTGCCGATTGAAGGAATGAAGTTTGTATGTATATATATACACGCATGTAAAGCAAGTGGCTTCCCTTTTTGTTCAACACGTCTCGTGCTCGGGCAATCAAAAATATCCGCCCGGGCGAGGAAGGTTCGGCCCTCGCATAATATACAATTGCGCTCGGGCGGTCAAAAACTTCCGCCCGGGCGCGAAATGTTTGGCTTTCTTGTATTGTTCAATGGCGATCGGGCGATCAAAAACTTCCGCCCGGGCGCCGAACTCTTGGTCCAAAATTTTGTGCTTTTCATATGCCTTGCCAAATCTGGTCTCGGAATGGCCCGGCTACAATCACATCAACTCATAATCCATAATCTCAGATTAACAGAATCAAAATCTCGGGCATTACAGTTATATAGCTGCATCAATTTTTGTGAGACGATTGAGAGGATTCGAAACATCACGGAGTTCTATCCTCGACAGATACAATCTTTGGAAATATGATTGGCTTCAAGCTGTATATAATGCCAGGAAGCAATGGGCGGCTCCTGTTTATTTTCGCAACTCCTTTTTTCCTGCACTTTCATCAAATCATGGAGTTGGGTCCTTTTTTATGGGTATGTGAACCAGCAGACTACCGTTTCTTTGTTCTTTAAGCAGTATGAAAGGGCTTTGGAAAAAGCATTAGAAAGTGAAATAGAGGCAGATTATGATATGATATGTACCACACCAGTATTAAAGACACCGTCACCGATGGAACAACAGGCACTTAATTCTATACAAAAAAGGTTTTGCAAAGTTTCAAGAACTGGTTGAAACTTTTGTATACACTGCCAATAAGATTGACGGAAATGGTGCTGTAAGTAGATTTAGGGTGGCAAAATATGAACATGACCACAAAGAGTATATAGTGACACTAGATATTTCTGGAATGAATGCATGTTGTAGCTGTCATATGTTTGAGTATTCAGGGGTTCTATGCAGACACATATTAACTGTCTTTACTGTAACAAATGTTCCTACCACTCCCTCACATTATATATTAAAGAGGTGTACACAGAATGCAAGAGTTGTCCTTTTAAATGCACAAGAAGCGGATGTACAACCTATAGGCGCTTTAACATCACGTTTCAACAGTCTTTGTCTTGAAGCATTAAAATTTACAGAGGAAGGAACTGTTGCTACCGAGACTTTCAAAGAAGCCATGGAGTGTCTAAGAGATAGTGTGAGGAAGATTGCGATGGTGAAGAAAAATGTAGCCAGAATTAAACGTCCTGTCTCTCAGGATAATGGAAGTTTTCTAGAAAATGATAGCAAGAAAGCATCTTTATTAACTTCTGACACCATCCCATCATTATGGCCTTGGCAAGATGCTACACAAAATCACTTCAATCTCAATGATGCTGGAGTAAATGTTGCTGACTTGAATCAACCAACTATGGCACCTGTAGTCATCAACCGTGATGGTGCCCTTGCTGATAATATGGTATGAAACTATGGACAGCAGGTTGTTGGTTTTCTTTCTCTTTCTTTTCTTTTTTCTTTTTTCTTTTTTAACCCTTTTTCAAGTTTCACTCTTTTAGTATGTTTATTGGTCAGTGCAGAAAAGACAGGATACTGAACTTAAAGGACATGACTATTATGGTCATTTATAACCATTATATTCTTTATTGCTGTAGGTTGCTCTCACTTGTTTTAAGTCCATGAAATGGGCCGTGGAGAATAAGTATCCATCAAGTAAAGTGGTTGTTATTAATTTGAAGGTGTGTGCTTTATTCACGTATATGTATTTTTTATTCAGCTGTTACTTGTTTTATCATGACGGTGATGCATTAGGGGGGAAATTAGTCTTTCTTGTTTTGTCGAGAGCTTCAATTATATCTTGCTCCATCATGAGAACATATGTTTTAGTTTCTTTTCATGTGTATGGCAATTTAGCAAGAAAGCTGCAATTGTTCTTGCATGTATGAATGTTAGTTATCTACTCTTTTCTTTGCTCAAGGCAGCTTCAAGATTATGGCAAGGCTCCTTCAGGAGAAACAGAGGTGCAGTTTAGGGTTACAAGAGTCACACTGGAGCCAATGCTGAAATCCATGACTTACATAAGTCAACAGCTTTTAACACCTGCCAACAGAGTTGCTTTTATCAACCTAAAGGTAAGTTATTTGTTTGGGAGCAATTTTTTCCTTCGGAAATTTCAAGTAAATTATTATAAAAAGACATTCTATTTGATATTTTTCTTGCAATCTTATTTGACCTGTTGTCATGTTCATTACCAATAAATTGGCTGTTCTTGGTTCCTTTTTGTTGCAAGAGTAACATGAATCGTCAGCATATATCTCGCTGCTTATTCTTGGTTTGAACAGGCAAATAATTTTGTAAAAGAGAGATGTAAAACATGAGAAGGCTTGAGAGGCCAAGAAGTACTTATCTCAAGCTAGTGGTCTGAATACCACTCTTCGAGGGCAAGCTTGGTATATCATGCTTGTGTTTGTGCATATTCCTATCTCTCAATGTCTGAATCAGTTAAGTTTTTTGAATTAAACCATGAATGGAGTAGGGGCACAAGCAAATCAAACGAAACCAAATACTAGCCATTTATTTTATTCGAGCTCAAGATCGATGCGGAACTTGAAAAAAGAATGAATTATTTTGGGTTAGAGTTCGGCGTGACTTCAAATTTGAATTTGAAATCGATTGATTTGAAGTTAGTTATCGAATTTGTACTCGTTTTAGTGAGCTCTCATAGGTTGTAGTATTTTTGTTACATATAAAATTAAAATATTAAAGTTCGTGAATTGCTCAAAAACTATTGATCAAAATAATTTTGCTCAATTTTGGCCTGAAAAAATATTCAAACATGTTTGAGTTCGGGTAAGTTCGATTATTTCGAGTATGAAACAAATAATATTCTAGCCAGCTTGATTTATTTGTTAGCCTACATGAACCGGTGAACACCATGAACGAGTTTACATTGATGAATAAGCATTGCCATCTGTTCTGTGGAGGAAAAGATGCTTCAGCCGAAGTTTCGATGACTAAGGAATAACTTGTTGTCTGGTTTATGATGTGGATGTCTTGTGCTTTATTTGTCCTGAAGGGAGTTATTTAACCACTAGATGTTTAGCTATTAACATGTGTTCAGAATAATTATTTTGTATTGAGTGTGTACATGTTTGTGCTAATGTCTCAAACATATGAAATGCTTTTAGAAATATGTTGTACACTTGTGCTACCATTAAATTTTTCCCTAGAGCATGAGAAGATGCTGTGAGCACAGATGGAATTGTTCATTTATGCAGTGTGTATACCATTCCAAGGCCTTTGATGGAGCCTAAAAGTTGAATAAAACACCTCATCTTGTAAAATGTAAATCATTCACCTTTAAAATTGACAAGACTCATAGGGGTATTACTTATGAATGATACAGTTTAGGATATGATATTTTGATACTTGATTATGCCATTAACACCAATGATATGTTTCTCAGAATGTTGTGAACTAATCTTATGAACTTGTGATAGATTTCTTGTTCAGCAGCCTGGCTGATCCATGTTTCAGGTATAGTGCATGCATTTTTATCTTATCCCGGAATCCGAGAAAACAAGTTCCAGTTTTATGTTACTGCAAATTGTACGTTGCTGGTTCTAATTTAGTTAAAATATGAAAATTAATTTGGATCATTAGCATGATTTACTTGTAAAATATTTTTAATCGGTAGTACTTCTGCAATCATGCCTAGCGTGGGGTTTTGAACTAAGAATGCCATCCTTTTGCTTGACAGCTCCAGGAAACCAAAACTTCAACTGGCGAAACTGAAGTGAAATTTCAAGTTTCAAAAGGGATACTTAAGGTTCGATGTTAAGATCAACTGCTTACATTCGTGAGCAACTCTAACATATAAGGTGCCCTTTCTACTTACAATTTGGGTACCTTATATGGTGTTCTAGCTTCCATTGGAAACTAGACTATACTAATTCCATAATAGCTTATGAAAAAGCATAGTTATAGCATAGACATATGTTGATTAACATTTGTGAAATGAAGAGCATAAAAGTGATGTTTTGTTAGAAATTTTGTTAAGGTTAATTCGATTAATCGAATATTCTTTTGGGGTTGTAGGAATCAAAATCTAATATTCGATATGCACCGTGTGAAAAAGAAGCAACAAAATTTTGAGTCCAAGAAAGACAGACACGCCCATCATCATTATCAATTTATTTTAACTAACGAATGGATACAATCTAAACCAATTAGATTGTTCCTACATATTTATCAATTTATGAGTTGAAGGCTCCAACACATGTGAGTTGGGGAAGACGGTGGAAGCTGGAAAAGCTTTTGATTTTCTATCATTCTTTTCTCTTCCAGGATGTATAATATATTGTTAATTTCTTGAATTATATTCACCTGCCGTAGAGAATATATCTATGGATGGAAAAAAATATTCTCCTCTGGGAACTTCTTAGGTGGATTGGTTCCAATAGAGCAATATATGCCTACATACATCCAAAGCTGAAACTCCTCCACTCAGGGCTAAATTTATTTAGATCTTCTGTAAGAATTGTTGAAATTTTGATGCTTAATGAATGAAAATTAAGCAAATAAATCAATGTGTTTGATTTGGAAAAATTCGAAACGAAAAACGAAGCTTAATGAACGAATATTAAGTTCGGTGGTTCTGAATTAAACTCGAAACGAATTCATCAAATGTTGAAAGAACTTAAAACGAGTAGTCGAAACATGTAAGGGACGAAAACAAAAAAAAGAAAAAAAAAATTGTTCGATGAACAGTGCCCGGCGCGCGGCTGCGCACAGATCTGCGAGCAGCCGCGCGCTCCTGCCAGTAGCACATTGTGAGGGGCAAATTCTTCTTAAGGAGAACGTGTTCAACACTTGCCTCTACAAGCCATATTCTTTTGTTTTCTTCTTGCTTTTCCTCTCAAATTTGAATACCACAAACAACAAGAATGTCATCAACTTGTTGATAGATATGAATATCGGAAGTGTACTTAGATAGGTCCATTCATCAATATTCTCACTGATCAATCTCTGCATGTATCCCAGCATCATAAACTGTGTGCAATACTAACATAATTACCTTATTGTCATAATACAGTGTTGATGGTGGGCATCTTTGGCTCTCTCGTCCGCGGATTTAACAGTATTCGCTCACAACTTCCATGAGCCAAGTCTCTAAACTTTGCTTTTCCGAGTAACCCTGGGCATAGGCACAATATCCCGATGAGTATCATCCATCACATTCGAGGTTTGCTTGAAGTATAAGACTCTTCCTTGGTTATCTTTTAGATAGATACCTTTGGATGCTGTAAATGGCTTCTGATGCCTCGCTTTGGAGGGTGAAAAGATAATGTGTAGAAACGTTGATGGAGTCTTCTTACTTGTGAGTTGTCCATGTACAAATAAAGTGTGCCCCAAATTTGACGATTGTCCACACTGTACCAACAATGGTCCATCCAACGTGTTAATGTCTTCATTCACGTACACCCTAAAAAACTTCAACACCCAATGAGCAAAAAGCTTCGACCATTAAACAATTTCCAAAAATTAGTTGTACAACATCTGTTCACAACATGCAACGCACATGTTAATTATTTATTTAAAAAAACTGTGTGGATTAATTATATAAAATTTTTTTTGCAGGGACAACGAAATAGTGGCACTTCAAGCTTTGGTGCAAGCCAACTTAATGAATCCATGTCTTCTGATAGATACGAACATTAAATCCCAAGATCTATCTGAACATTATTTATACACTTTAGATAACATCTAAATGAAAAGGCAAACATCGAAATCTTGTGTCTGACTCTCAACTCGTATCTCTTATCCGGTGACTACGTGACAAATAGCAAGGATAAATTCGCTTACTTTACATGCCGAACAATAGGTTTGTTGCCATGCTAATAAAAGAAAATCAACCATCAGAAACTTTAAGCAATAGTGAATTCAGAATTACTTGTAACCATGGTTCGCAAATGCAGTCGCGGAGACCATCACGGAGATCACTGTTCCAGTTCTCATGACATTTCACGGAACAGGGCGCAGATATTTTTTAAAGGTTAATATAAATTGAAAATGTTAAAAAAATATATTTAAAAATATGTAAATCAAATAAATATCATTTAAATAGATTATTTGATGAAAACAAAATAGTAACTATATTTTTTAAATTTTATTCACACCTTATTGAATCACAAACCATATCTTTGTTATATATCGAAATTTTCACAACCTTCTCAAAATTGAAATATACTATTAAGAAAGTTTTGGGCTATAATCAATTAAACTTTTGAAAAAAAATTGGACAACGCAAACATTAAATTTATAATCTCCAGAATTCTTGAAAACACCACGCAAGGATTTAGAATACTTATATTGATTTATACAAAATTAAAAAATTCAAACAAAACACCAAAAGCCCAAATATTTATCAGATTTCAACAGCTTCGAAATTAAAAATACAAAAGATAAAGAAATATAATGCATTACTTCAAAAGAAAACACAATATATTCATACATTATAATTCTGAGTACGGCATAATTTCAGCTACAAAATTGAGAATAGATATGTGTGTGATATGCAAATCAAGAAAATGTTAAATTTAAGACTTACATGGTGCTTTCAAATCAAATAATAAACTACTTTACGTAATGTACATTATTTGAAAAGATATCTCGCATATATATGTTCACTTGGAGACATTATTTGAAAAGATATTTTGTATCTAGATCGACCAACTCGACCCATGAGAGTGGGTCGAGATCTTCAACTCGACCGAAGAGACCCACTCTTCAGACCTGGGTTGAGCTCGACCCCGAGCTCTTCGCAAAATTTGTGAAGAGATCGACCCCGAGCTCTTCACTTTCGGGTCGAGCTCGACCCAAAAAAAAGAGCTCCACCCCGAGGTGGGTCGAGGACTCGACCCAATTTTTAAGACCGCTGCGTTTTCCTCGATTTAAAAAAGTCAAAATCCCTTTTATTTAATTAAATTTTAAATGGATCATATATTTTTTAATGACCCCTCCTGTATTCCTTTTTTTCTTTTTATCGTTCTTTTTTTTCTGTTTAACGTTCTGTTATGCATCGTTTCGTCGATCTGTGCCGTTCCGATATCGTTTCTGCAAACCATGCTTGTAACCGTGTCCATGTCTCCATTGGGAAATACTAGCAAACTCCAATCTTCATCTTTCCTAATGAATCAGCCCATCTGTAGACATCTGTCATACAATAAAACACAGCAAAAACTAATGCAACACTGAAGACAATTTGAAATCCTTCAAGATATATCTTCTGCAAAACATAGTCATGTAGTACCAATCACTCTCCTTTGCATCAAAATAAATTCTAATTTAATTTTAACAGCTTATATTTCAATAAATTTTATCTGAATGACCCATTTATACTTGCTGATACAAGAAAACAACAACTCGTAACTATGAAAATCTTCACAAATTGTAAGTGGAACCTCACAAATCTTTCCATGAGAGTTTTGGTGATGCACCAGGAAAATATCGCCCAAGATCAACAACTGTGGTCGCACCTCTCATTAAGGCATGGTTACTGTTAGTTAGTGTTCATTTTATTAGTTGGTATTAGTTCATTTACACATAGGCATAAACGTGTTAATTGGATAACACGATTTCTGTACTTCATTGTATAAAAGGGACACCGGTGTACAAACGTGGAGTGATGATCAATAAATGATTCAGATAATTTCCCTCCATATTACTGGAATTAACATGGTATCAGAGCATTCAAAGCCGATGAATGTTCAGCACAATTTTGAATTCAATTGAGATTGAATTCGGAAATCTTTCTCTCCGCTGGCTTCACGGTTGAATAGTGCAGAGGAATTTCAATTTGAAATGGCTATGAATTCTAATTTCAACGATCCATTATTTCTTCATCCCTCGGACACTCCAGGTATGAATCTAGTGACTGATCAATTGATAGGCACTGAGAACTATGGCGTGTGGAGTCGCGCGATGTTAATTGCGCTGCGTGCGAAGAATAAAATTGGTTTTATAGATGGCACCTGTAAGCGTCCAATCTCTGGATCTCCTACAGCGCAACAATGGGAGAGGTGTAATGCTCTGGTTTTGTCTTGGATCTACAATACGATTTGTAAAGATATATTTCGAGGCATTGTGTATGCTACTGAAGCATTTTTTGTATGGTCTGACTTAAAAGAGCAGTTTGATAAAGTGAACGGATCGCGGATCTTCACTTTGCATCGAGAAATTGGAAGGATCACACAGGGAGATAGTACAATCTCAGTATTCTTTTGCAGATTAAAGCAATTATTGGATGAATACTCCTCTTTAGTAACTCTGCCTTCTTGTGAATGTGCAACAGCTCGGAAGTATATTGAACATGATCAGCAACAGCGATTACTCCAATTTTTGATGGGATTGAATGAGAGTTATTCTCAAATCCGAAGCCAAATTCTTATGATGACTCCTCTACCGATTGTGGGACAAGCATTCTCAATAATCTCCCAAGAAGATTCTCATCGTGCTATAATTTCTGTAGAAACTCCAGCTACGGTATTCTTCTTTAATCAAAATCGAAGAGAATTACAGCAGAAAGAATTTCTAAAATGTGATTATTGCAATTGGAATGGTCACACTAGAGCTACTTGTTATCGGCTTAATGGATATCCCTCAGGTCATACAATGTTCAGGCCTCAAAGTAAATTTGTTCCTCAGAAAGTGATGAAGAACAGAAGGCCACAATTTGAAACGAATGCGGTTCAGCGTGACTCAGTAAACACATCAACATCACCGGCTCAAGATACTCCAATTTTCAGTCAGGCTCAGTATGCAGAGATTTTAAAGCTGCTTGGAAAGTGTGATGTTGAAACTCCTCATGAACCTATGGCAAATATGGCAGGTACAGGCAGGAGGAATTCATTATCTTTGTCTCATTCCACTAAGGTTCCTTGGATAATAGATACCGGTGCAAATGAGCATAAGGTTGGAGATTCATTGGTATTGAAAACTCTAAATCCATAGCTACTTCCTCTGGGACAGTTGGCTTGCCAAATGGCAGTAAAATTTCTATTAGTGGAGCAGGTTCTGTGGTTCTTTCAGATTCAATCACACTCAGCAAAGTTTTACAAATTCCCGATTTTCGCTTCAACCTACTTTCTGTTTCTAAACTCACCAAAGAACATCACTGTTATGTTACATTTTATCCCCACTTTTGTGTTTTTCAGGTCCTCAAGACTGGACAGATAATGGGGATTGGTAGAGAGTGGAACTGACTTTATCACTTGGACAATATCGGCAATTCAAACTCTGGTTTTTCTTCCTTATCTCATGTTACTGCCTCTGGTTCTAAGTTCCATTGTAATACATTGACACTTGATGATACATTAGTTTGTTCCTCATTAAGTAATTCACTTTGGCACCAACGTTTGGGTCATATATCTGTTGCTAGAATGAAACTCTTGCCTTTTATATCTTCATGTGACTCTATGCCTCATTGCTCTATATGTCCACAATCAAAACAAACTCGTCTTTGTTTTCCACGTACAAGTACCTCCAAAACTTCGTGCCCTTTTGAATTATTGCACATGGATATTTGGGGACCCTTCAAAACGGAAACGTACAATGGGCATAGATATTTTCTTACCATAGTTGATGATTTTTCTAGAGGGACTTGGGTTTTTCTGATGCATTCCAAACTAGATGTCCTACACATCCTGAAAAATTTCTTTGTGCTCATCCGAAATCAATTTAGCATGTCGGTCAAAGTTATTCGCACCGATAATGCATCTGATTTTTTTAAACGGGAATGCACATCTTTGCTTCAATCCCTTGGCATAATACATCAAAGTTCTTGTCCCTATACACCACAACAAAATGGTGTTGTGGAAAGAAAGCATAGACATTTCTTGAACATAGCTAGGGCCTTGAGATTTCAATCATCTGTTCCAATAAAGTTTTGTGGTGATTGTGTTTTGATAGCGGTATATTTAATCAACCGCACACCTACTCCCTATTTGAGAAACAAAACACCTCATGAGTTCTTATTTCATAAAATTCCTTCATTTAATCACCTACGAGTGTTTGGTTGTTTGTGTTATGCTACCAACTTGACTATTCATCACAAATTGTCTGCTAGAGCTTCCCCATGTGTATTCTTAGGATATTCAAACACACAAAAGGAATATAAGTTGCTCAACCTTCATAATGACAGAATATTTTTTCTCGTGATGTGGTGTTTCACGAAGAAGTCTTTCCTTTTACTAAATCAGAACAGCAGTGTTCATCTTTTCCATATAATCCCATTGCCGAGCATGATGTTGCTTTACCGTGTCAACCTGCTGATTCTGAGCCAATTTCTCCAATTCTTCGACGATCATCTCGACATACAACACCACCTATTTTGACAAAAGACTATACTTGTCCAACATTGCCCCATAGTCATTTAGCCAAGTCCAATTATCCTATTTCAAAATTCCTCACGTATTCCAGATTTCATCTAGCTTATCAAAGTTCTTTGGCTTCAATTTCCTCTGAAAAGGAACCACAATACTATCATGAAGCAATCAATGATCCTAGGTGGAGAGAGGCTATGGATTTGGAACTTGCATATCTTGAAGCAAATGATACATGGGTTGTCGTTAATCTCCCTGCCAAGAAGAAACCGATAGGATGTAAGTGGGTGTACAAAATTAAGCATAAACCTGATGGAACCGTGGATAGATTCAAGGCGAGACTTGTGGCAAAGGGATATACACAACAACAAGGAGTTGATTACCATGACACATTCTCACCCACAGCCAAGATTGTGTCTATTCGGTGCATGTTGAGCTTAGCAGCCATTAGAGGTTGGAACTTACATCAAATGGACGTGACGAATGCATTCCTACAAGAAGATTTAGATGAAGAGGTATATATGGACATGCCCTTGGTTTGTAGAAGACAGGGGGAGTCCAAGGTTTGCTTGTTAAAAAAAGTCCTTATATGGGCTGAACCAGGCTTCGAGACAATGGGATCATAAGTTTTCTAGCATTATGAGGGATGCTGGATGTGTTCAGTCACAACATGATCATTCCTTGTTTATTAAACAACATGCTGGTAGCATCGTCTTGTTACTTGTGTATGTCGATGACATCATAATAACTGGTGATAATGATTCCTCTATCAAGGAGCTGAAACTATTTCTTCATTCCAGAATACATCTCAAAGATTTAGGTCCATTGCGATATTTTTTAGGAATTGAGATTGCAAGGTCTAATGAAGGAATCTACTTATGTCAACGGAAGTATACACTGGAACTGATTTCATAAATGGGTTTGAGTGGTGCCAAACCGTGTGCTACACCTATGGAACAAAATCTTAGGCTTACAAGTCATGAACTTGATTCGGTTATTCAACAAGAGGCCTCACTGAATGTTGTTGATTCCTTGCTGTCAGATTCCAGTATTTATAAAAGGCTTGTGGGTAAGTTGATATATCTTACTATCACTAGACCCGATCTTTGCTATGTGGTGCAAAATCTCAGTCAATTCTTACATGCACCTAAGAAATCCCACATGGAAGCTGTTATTCGAGTTGTGTGCTACTTGAAATCCACACCCGGCTTAGGTATCTTATTATCGGCTCATAATGAATTTTCTTTGTCAGCATATTGTGATTCTGATTGGGCAGCCTGTCCTATGTCTCGGAGATCTCTCACTGGTTATTGTGTGAAGCTAGGAGATTCATTAGTGTCCTGGAAAACTAAGAAACAGAGCATTGTTTCAAGATCATCCGCAGAGGCTGAGTACAGGGCAATGACCACCACTTCTTGCGAGATTGTATGGATCACTGGATTGCTTCGAGAGATGGGCGTGTCTATTACAGAACCAGCCACATTGTATTGTGATAACATGGCAGCAATGCATATTGCGGGTAACCCACTTTATCATGAACGTACGAAACATATCGAAATTGATTGCCATTTGATACGGGAAAAAATCTAGTCCAAGCTACTCAAGACTTCTTATGTTTCTACAAGCAATCAACTCGCAGACATTTTTACCAAGAGCTTGGGAAAAGATCAACACACCTACTTGTTGTCAAAAATTGGTGTTTTAAATCTCCACCAATCTTGAGGGGGAGTGTTAGTTAGTGTTCATTTTATTAGTTGGTATTAGTTCATTTACACATAGGCATAACCGTGTTAATTGGATAACACGATTTCTGTACTTCATTGTATAAAAGGGACACCAGTGTACAAACGTGGAGTGATGATCAATAAATGATTCAGATAATTTCCCTTCATATTACTGGAATTAACAGTTACAATCTCTCAACAGAGCTTCTCTCCTCTCCACTGTTGAGACCTCATGGATGCAGGAAAGAACAAGCTTCATTGCAGAATCAGTCAACAAACCAGATCATATCATCGTACGTTCCTACAATCCATGATGGAAATAGAATTTTCAGAATTGAGAGAGGGAAAGATGTTCTCAGAAAAACATTCAAGAGAGACACGTAGAAAAACACAAATCACGGTCAACATTTCTTGATCATATTGGATGGGAGTTTTCAGGGTAAGTTAAATGAAATATTAAAAATCAGATTTTGACAATACACAAGCCAACTAAATAATCTCATGTTCACTAAAATTTGAAAATATTGTAATTTTATATTTAACTCGAGGTATTATCCACAAGCTATTAAACTATAGCCCAAAACCTACAAAAATTAATAAAGTAGAGCGAAGGACTCGGAATCACAAACCACGACAAGCAAATACCCATAATTATGACATTTGTAGTACTCTCACATTTTTATATCTATTAATTAATAATTAATGCTAATTAGCTACATTTTACGGTGATGATTTTGTGTTTTTTACTATGTCACATTGTTTTTCTTTCGTTATAATGTTTAATTATGACACATTACATTCTATTTCATTCTCTTTTTTGAAAAACATTTATTTTATTCTATATACTTGTAATAGTGTTTTGGAAAAAATTTCAATTGTAAACGGACATTAGAAAAATAAAATTCAGGTTCTTAAATGTTTGAGGCAATTAAAAAATCACTATTAAATTTACTTAATATTAGTTCTTGAATTTTCATTTAAATTCTAAATTAAATCAATTATTTTATTTATTGGGCTATTTCACTATCATTTGAATAAACTCAATGAATTATTAAACATAATTATAATGTAATTGAATTGAAAAAAATTCAAAAACTTATAAACATGAAAGACCTAGATAAAGTATCTGACTTCTAAATTAAATATATTGACAAAATATAAAAAGTGATATTCACCATTATTACTTTTAAATTAAATAAATAAATTGAACTGAAAGAAAAATTATATTTAATCAATTTTAAAAAATTTATTTTGCCAAATTATTATTTCTAAATGCACGAGCAAATTAAAATTTAATTTGAATTTAAATATTATTAATAAAAAGTTACTAATTTTGAATCAAAAGTAACTACAAAAATGTGAATGAAATGAACATTTCATCTACATACATTATATTATATTATATTATAAAGATATTTTTGTAAAACTGTTAAATGAAAAAGAAATATGTAGAAAATCAAATCAATTTTTTCATTAGGTTTTTCTTTTACTTATAATGATAAATAAAATAAATTGAATGATTAATTATTTAATTCCTCTCATAACTCCTATTTTATTTGAGTATCTTCATAATTATATATTATCAAATTTTACTTATTATGAGAAATGGCATGACAATTTATTTGCATTTGTATAATTAATACGTACACAAATATAATGACAATTATATTGATAAAAAGGTAATCAAACATTAACTAAACAAATATAATAAACAATTAATTTGAACAAAAAATATAATATATTTTGGGCTCATTCAACTCTGTTATTTTTCTTTAATAAATTGATTTCTGTTGGGGATCGATATAGAGTTTAGAGTGAGGGTGAATAAACTCGTTCATTTGACGGTCGTTTTTGCAAAGGGTGCTAAATTCCTGTTAGAGATTATAGCTAATCTTATTCAAGAGTAAGTCTATCAGATCACAATAAAAAGTGCAGAAACAATCCGATGGAGTACGGTGAAACACAATAAAGCAGTAGGCAGTAGAACAATGGTTGTTTATGGAAGTTCGAAGATGAAATCTTCTACGTCTCCCCTTCTTCTGTTTCCAGAAGTTATCACTAAAAGACTTTGGTTTTTACAGTACAACACTTGTACACACCCACTTCAGCAGGACTTATCTTTTGCCTACTGAAACTCTTAGTTTCTCAACACAATAAAATAAATACAACAAAGTTCTGGAAAAGATTCTTTTCCATATTACAAACTCTTCTCAAAGATATAGTAACATGAATATGATTGTAGAGAGAGTAAGAAACAGTCAGCATAATATGATCTCAAAAGATCAGATAACTATTATGATGCGTGTGCTGCTTTTCTGTATATTGAGCTAGAAGATGATAAGAAGTTCTGAGTGCTCAAATCGACGTTCGTATATTAGATAATGTAATCGTTGTTTTTGGTAACCTATAAACGTCGTTGATCTTGTGTATTTATAGAAGTCTTGAATCCAACGTCTATAAACAAAACGGCTTCTTTGACTTCTGATAGAATCAACTTTATTGCCGAAAAATGTTCCTGCAAAAAAGCTTCAGAATAATTAGTCTTGTTTCATACCACATTTGGTAAAACGTATTAAATGAGTTTGTTCAGCATTAATGATGCATTTAATACTCGTACTTGGTAAAGTAACGGTAACATTTAATATATGATCGATAGGTTCTGATTCAATAAAAAGTCAAGTTCTGCTTCTGTTTATCTAAGCTGATAAGTACTCGAAGAATACTGTTTTGTTAAGGCGATACGAGAACTTCTGCTTTTATACTATCTTATGGTTTTACTATCGTGATCTACTGGTTTTGACTAATATCACCACAATTAAATTAAGTCTATCAACTTCATTACTAAAAAAAATCATTATGTGCAGAGGTTGAATATGATTATCTTGTGTAACATTGTTTGTATTTTTGTTGTTTAAATGTAAACAACTGGTAGTTAGTTGAATCAGATAAATATGTGAAAATTTGAGTTGAAAAAATATAAATAGAATAATTTGGAGCAAATATTTATTTAACTAATATGGCAATTGATTGGTTTATAATGAAACGATTATAAGTTAATTAGGAGAATATATACATTAAGTTTTTTTATTTATGATTATTTGTTATTGTTAATGTGAATGTGAGTTAAACGAATTGATTGTAATTATTTGAATAATATTAAATTTACCTCTGCATCTCAACTTGTCCTTGCACTCTATGTGTTTACTATTTAATTTATGCTATTTATTCATTTCATATTGTTACTATTAAATTTATATTTTCATTTCATTATAATATAATTATTGTTCCTGAAAAATTAAATATATTTATAGTTATTTTAGTTAACTTTAATTGTCCGATTTTCAAAATCTCAAAGCTTCTACATAAATCGAAAGACTCCATAGGGACATATATTTAAAATTTTAATATCATAAAACATATATTGAAATTTTATTCTAGATTATTTGTATTTTTATTAACTTTAATTTTCAAACATAATTTATTCTTAGATTAATGGGTAAATGGCCATGAATGTCAAATTAAAGATTAATGTAAATCACGAATTAGATTTTATAACCATTATTTCTCCATTTATTTGTTTGAATACTCACAATTGTTTCACCTTACTGCAATTGTTGTTTGGAATATTTGTTAATTGCTAAGGCTTAAGATTGAAAATTGCATTTATGATCACTCAAGGAATTGCACACAGGTAAGTGCAAAACAAAGAGAGAGCAGTTCAATTAATTTACTTGTTTAGTTGTCATTTCCTTTTTATTTTCAAGTGTAATGTCGTCAATTATTTTCTGTATTGTGCTTACTATTTATTTTTATGATATATATTTAGTGAGATATTGCAATGATATTATATGTTTGAAGTCGAACAATAAATTTATATTGACATTTGTTTTATTATCTATATATTATGCATGTCATTTCATCTCCATCTAAATTGTTGGTTTTTTTTTACTTTCTCTAATGTATCGTGTGTGGTATGAAAAATATTTTTTTGAGTTTGTTTCAGTGCATATTGTTATATATATATATATATATATATATATATATATATATATATATATATATATATATATTTGTACATTTTATATATAAGTAATGTCAAAATACACCACACGTACTTCATACTAGTGTATTATATATGTATGTATTTATGTATGCTCCGTTTGTATAGATGTTGTCATCTAAGACGATAACATCCGAAAAGTTGTATTCTTCACTGAATAATCACAATGGAAGCAAATAAGTGAAAAAACTAGTGTAGGTGTTCATGAAAGAGAGTCACAACATCTGAAACTGTCGAGTTACCTGATTTCTCTTATTTCTTGAAAATTTTAACATACTATTATCCAAAGCCATTCTGTTACATAAACTTTAGGATATACCGTGTCAATCATGAACTTTGTTTCCCTTCTAGAAAAATTTCCAATAGCTTGTTCTTAAAACTGTTTAGCTGATTCACGTTCTAGTTGGATATTAAACTCTTTTAAACTTATCAGTCATCATCAATTAAAATTGTCAAAGTACATAGAAATAAAAATCTAAGACATTTGGACTCTTCAACAAAATATTATCACAATCAAAGTTGCAAAATCAACATCAGCAAACTTAGCTGTACTATTACCAAAAGTTCAAATGAAAAATTATAAGGCATCCACCAAATACAAGGACACATTACGAGTGAAATGAGACTTGGAATCTCCATATTTCATTTTATTTTACATGAAGAATAATACGGTTGAAAAAATTTTAAATGCTTTATGGTGATGTCCTACAAAGGGCCTGAGTCATCTTTGGACTAGGACAGGAAGGGAGGACCAAAGCATGACCAATCCAGATTTGGTCCTGGAAGTCAAGAGGAGACCGGGTGGAAGCCAGCTTGGGCTCATATTCTTGGTTGAGCAACAAAGGGTTAAATAATACTGCGTGGGTGTTAAAGGTGTATGGCCATGCAAAGAAGCGCTTGGCATCTCGGACACTTGCAACACTTTGGAGTCTTCTCTTACTAGGCGAAGCAGGGTACCCGAGAAGATTAAGTGATCTTGGATCATGTCCACCGATAATATAGGGGTCTGTTCCTCCCCACGTTTCCAGATCATCTGGCCCGGGCTCACCTTATCTGGTCACTGGCAAGAACCACCAGTTCTTGCCAGTTCATACCGACCATGAGAAGACGAGAGCGGGGCCCATAAGTATGGGTCACCATACCTCATAATCATTAACACGACAAACCAGTGCTCATGACAAGACCATGGACAGTATAGGTCGTCATGCCTGCTGTCAGAAGGCAGGGCATGGGTAGATGTATAATTAGGAATAGTGTCTAGGCGCTGCAATCGAGCTCATCTTCTCTCCTATAAATACCCAAGTTTGTTCATTCATTTGAGACATGAGATATTACATTATATTGTATTCAATAAATTCTCTCTCTACTTAGAAAACCCTATGCTGACTTGAGCGTCGTACTAGTTCCACCAGAAAGCCTTCTGGTACCCCAATGACATTTCTTTTTTGAATGTATGCAGATCATCTGACCTGAGTTCATTCTACCCGGTAAAGAGTACACACAGGCTAGATCACTTTAACTCATCCTATCCGGTTTAGAGTACTCACAATATAGGCCAAGTTAGACCACCCGAGCTCTTCTTACCCGGTCAAGAGTACTCACAGTCACAGTGCAGACCATGCCACCCAGTCTCATTCCATCAGATCAAAAATCTTCATAGAAATAGTATGCTCTCTGCTCGATAGATTGTCTACCCAGCTCACCCAATCGACCTGGGCATATCATTGGCGTCGTCTATGGAAAATCAGAACTATAGATGTTGGTATAGTTTTATCTCGAAACTCAACTAAGAAAGATCACTCCGGAAGGGAGACTATGGGCTCAGGGTTAATCCATTCCCTGGTGACCCTCAACCAACAATCATTATTGCTCAGGAAGAAGTGGCCAGTGGATAGAGACTGTAGGAAACGATAGATAGGTTCACCAAAATCACCCACAAGGGGAAGAAGAGATGGAGATAGTTCTTTGGAGCCAGGGAAAACAACCAAAATATTCCGGGAGGCATGACGCCCCGATATGATTTTAATTTCAAGAAATATTATGTTTAGTTCTTGTGTTCAACATTTGATTATCAATGAAAATTCATTTTATCATTTTCAATATGAGTGTAAGTCATTTATCTAAGTCCAGGAGACATGATGCCCCGACATCTTATCTAAACCATGGAGATACGAAGACACGAGGCACCGGCACCTTATCTAAACTCGTGAGACATGAGGCCCTGACACCTTATCTAAGTCATGGAGGTATGAGGCCCGACACCTTATCTTAGTCCGGGAGACATGAGGCCTCAACACCTTATCTAAAACTTAGGATGCATGAGGTCCCGTCACTTTATTTAAGCTCGGGAATAGAAGGGTTATATGATTTGTTAGAGGGTATATATGTCATTACATAATTACATATACGTTAAATTTCTTTTATAAATAGGGATGGGGTACCTGAACTTATATTTCAAAAACGTGAAGACCGTTGAAAATATTAAAATAAATCAGGAAGTTATGTGCCAATTAGCAGGGGTTCGTACGCATTTTACCCGTATGTTTGACATTTCAACATTCTAGCTAGGTTCATTTTGAAGACAATTGATGATGGAAAATGAGTTTATTATTGAAGCTGATGGAGAATATACAATTAATTTTAGAAACATGATCATCGAATAAGATTGTAGATAAAGAAAAAAAGCAAGAACATAAACATGGTCATTCAACATTAGGGATGATAACTTGTATTGTAACACCCCAGATTCGGCGACTGTCCTCATTGTACCAAAACGGGTCTTTCCAGCGTGCTTATGTCCTCACTCACACGCACCCTAGGAAACTTCCCAGGAGGTCACCCATCCCAAAATTGCTCCAAGTCAAGCACACTTAACTTTGGAGTTCTTATATGATGAGCTACCAAAAAGAAGATGCACCTTCTTGATATGAGTAGTACATATCAAATCTTTTAAACCCTCTTCAACTGTACAGTCCATTACATTGAACAGTCTTGGAATCCCTCTCATTCCGGTGTGGGATCGGTTCATTCATGTTCCCTCTACCTAGAAGCCTGCCAGGAGCAGCTCATTGTCCGTGCAACCTCATGGCACCGACGATCACCCCCCGCCCTCTTCGGCCCCACCGTACTTTTAACTACTTTAAAATTTGCGGAAAAATAAAAATTTTCTTAAATATAAAATAAACTTTAAATTTTCGTCCATAAAACAATAGTTCATCCCAAACAGAAATTGCTAAAGGAAAATGCTTGTTTAAAGATCATAAACCAAAACGTATAATCAGAGTATTTTGAACATTTCATAAAACTTAAACTATGGCGGTCCTCGGGTTTAGCCTCCCGCTCAGTCCAAGCCAGCTCACTGGTCCCCACCTCTCGTCTCTTCAAACTCATCCTCACCTGCATCGAGCAAGTCTAGTGAGTCTAAAGACTCAACATGTATAAACTGGAAGTAACGAGTACTACGTAATAAGATCACATGCAGCTTTTAAAATAGAACGTACATACTGGAACTTGAACTTGCATAAATAAGATAGAGTATACGTACATACATACATAGACGTGCCAACAACATAAAACTTTTCTTAAACATGCTTACTTCGTACATACTTGAATATACATAAACTTCATCATTTTGCGTAGAGGCATGTTTCAAAGCAAGTGACCCGTACATAAATGCGCCTGATCAGAATAAACCACAGTACTGGGCTGACAGGGAAGATCAACTGCCACATACATGATATCCCCGCTCATAATTTAACGGGTGGATTGGTCCCTGGTCATACTTTACCGCTTTCCAATCCTGATCTAAACCCGTTCATAATTTAACGGGGTGGATTGGTCCCTGGTCATACTTTACCGCTTTCCAATCCTATACATAAATTGGTCACAAGACATTTAGTATTGCTCAAAAACTTAAAAGTATTTTTTTTGCACGTCGAACATACTTACTTGGTGTTGAGGGATTCATTGGATCTCGCTTGGGGCCACTGCTGCACATACTAACATGAGTTTAACACTTAACTTGAACAACTTAGACGTAGATATTCGTGCTCAGCATCGAAATAAATAAATAGCTTATGACATTCTAGATTACTCGTGACTTGACCTCGTTTAATTATCGTACTAAATCATGACATAGAACCCCAAAACAAATCTCAAAGGGAAACCTAAACTATTCCCAAACAGGAGGTACACGGACCCCGTGCCCAGGTCCGGCTCCGAGTCCGTGTAGGTACTGTAAAATGCGTGTGAAGGAAAGGGAAGGCACGGACCCCGTGCCTAGGTCCGTGTAGGGGTCTATGTAAGCTCTAGAAAATGACACCTCGAAGGAAACAAAGGCACGGACCCCGTGCCAGGATCCGTGTAGGCTCTGTGAACGTAAACCAACGGAAAATCATATACTCAAGGCATGTTTCCCCTAACTCGATCATCCCGACCATGAATCGACACCTCGAGGCCCGGTCCTAGGATACCATAATATGGACTCAAGCCTATACATTTCCCTCAAAACAACCACACATCACAAGTGACAAAATAAACCTGTGAACCCGTCTTTTGACATCAAACGATTTTTACGACTACTCATTTTCCCAATTGGCTAACGACGCGAAACGAATCAACAATAATCATCCCAACATCATTAACAATATACCTAAACGCAGCAGCGATCAACTGTCGATCCCCAACGAAGCCTGCAACAATAAAACTTCAAGAACACATCAATAGCATAATTTTCAGAAAACGCAGTTTGAGCAGTCCCACGAAAAACACCATAACTCACTCAATTTTTATCCAAATATTTCGAATTTTATATCAAATAGAAGATATCAAAAAGTTCTACGTTTCATATGTTGAAAGATTTTCCAGAAAAGCGATCGAAAAATCGCAGTAATTCAAAATACAGTAAAAACGAAATTCTGATATCTAAAAACGTTGCATAGATTGATCAAACAATTTTTCTGCTCAAATCATTTACATCACACATGGATTTTCTCGCATAAAAACATCGCAACACATAATATGACTAGATCGACGCAGGAAAAACAGAATATGCATGCCTTAAATCTTTAATGTTACCGAACGACGACACCGAAGCGAGAAGGAAGCGAGGGTTGATCCGGGACGAACGTGGCGCGATTTTCTTTGAAGAAAACTCAACGAAATCTTGCTGGAAGGGAGGGGGCGGCTGCTCTATGGTGGAGCAACCCTAGGTTTTCTCTTCTCAAAAATAATAAAATCTGAATAATGAAGTGTGTGTGAGTGATAGCTGATTTTTAGTGTGTGTAAAAGTGTGTGTGCGTGTGATTAGTGTTAATTAGGAGAAAATTTTGCTTAATTAATAATTAACCACTAATTAGATGGTAATCAAACACTAACTTTTCTTTAAATTTAAATAAAATCTCTTAATTTAAAATAATGTGTACAAGTGACAAACCTTTTAAAAGTTTTAAAATCATAAAATCACCTAATAATTAAATTAGGCTTTTAAAAATGATAAAACTAAATAAATCTTTTAAAATGTCTCAATTCTCACTTAAAATGAACTACAACATTTTAAAATCGCTAAAAATCGTCGCCGGTCTCTTTTCCTCGATCCCGCATCGAGTGATCGCCTGAAACATGAAACTCGAGAAACTATTTTAACGTGCATCACATAAACATTAAAATAATGCAATTTAATAAATCATACATCAATAAAAATCATTTTAAATTTAAATAAATGATTTAACA
Source organism: Primulina tabacum (assembly GCF_025594145.1). Lineage (NCBI taxonomy): Eukaryota > Viridiplantae > Streptophyta > Magnoliopsida > Lamiales > Gesneriaceae > Primulina > Primulina tabacum. Next base: position 33,527,235 of record NC_134566.1, on the reverse strand, counting down.
ATTAAATAAATGCATGAGTTTTACGTGTACTGATTTTGGGTTCTACATGTATAATACAATTGTAGGTGGTAACATAATATTTTGATATAGTATGAATAATACCTTTTACGATAGGGATGAGATTGAGATGAAAGTTGAATATCTGACGGGAATGAGGATGAAGATGAGTACGAGGGTGGTTACAATAAATAAAGATGAGAACGGATGCATTGCACAAAAATTTCTCTAATCAATATTGTTTACTCACACACAAATGCACAATAAACTCATTACTGGAGCAAATTGAGCACCATAGCACCGATTCAATGTTATATCGATAATCAAGGATCATTAGTGCTCAGTCTGCAGCAATATTTGATGCACATTTTGTCAACCTTCACACCATCTCTATTCAATAGTTGAAGATAATTGATTTTAGAATTTAGAGCGGATAATTAGGCTTGTTTGTTTGATCGATTGCAAATAATCTTTGACTAGTTGTCAAATTGATTGAGTTGTTGCTATAAGTTATAACTAAGAGCGAGACTTCAATTGGATCAACTTTGTATAACTTGATTGTATAAATCAAAGTCTTTCTGCATAATCATTTCATTCGTGGAAGAAAATTATGTTCATTTATTTGCTTTACATAATCAATTTTGGCACATGTTTTTTATTGATTCACAAGCTCTGTATATTCATCAGTTTAGTTTTCATAACAAACAATCAGCAAGATAAAAGTTTTTCTCTACTTTTTAAAAAATAAAATAAAATAAAATAAAACCATTATATATATATATGTGCATATTTATTTTATTGAGTAAAATAAAATAAAACCCATTATATTAGAAATTAGAAACAAAAAATTTGTGAGATCCTGCCCGCACACAAAAAACCCTAAACCCACCATGCTTCCAAACTTCAACGGCAACCCTAAACCCACCATGCTCCAAAACTTCAACGGCAACCCTAACAATGGCAACAATGCTTCCGCGCCCCAACAGGTCTTTATCTCTATTTCCATCACTATCTTTTTTTTTTCCTTCCTTGCTGATTGTTTGTTATGTACCAGGTTATCTTTTCCTTTTTTTTTTCTTGCTGATTCTTTGTTATGTACCAGGTTATCGGAAACCCAGGAAGTTTTTGTCCTAATCCTATGCAAATTCGGCCTCAATTCCAAATGGGGGTGCTCAACCCACAACTTGCTATGCCACCTTTCACCAACCCAAACGCCTACTTTGCTCCTACCCAGCTTTTCCCCTTCCCACCGGGCCATGCACAGAACTTCAGTTGTAGCAGTTTGAATCCCATCTTTGCCCATAATGCCGTCAACTCCCCCCAGCTCTTGCACAATGGGCAGTTCAATGTGCCCAATTTAGTACAAAATGTGAACCAGCTTTTGCAAATGCAAATTGCCAGTTGCCGTCCACAAAACTTCACTAGTGCACCGTCAAATATGATGAATGGAAATGAAAACGTGCTGCAGTTGATGAATGGGAACGCCTCAAAACAAATGCACGGCAATGTTAATGCTGCAAAGGATTTTGGTACCCCTCAACATCAACAGAATCTGCATATCAATTCTCCTCGTGCTGCAAAATTACAGGTTACTTCTTGAGGTTGCGTTTTGGTTGTACTTGTATGTCAAGTTGGTACATTGAGATTGTTGTCACGTAATATGAGTTATGTTATTGATTCTCTTTACATGTGAAAACTGAAAACAATTTTTTCCAGTCATTCTTTTTCCTCAACTTTTGCATGGAAACTGGATATTGTTTCCCGGAAAATGTTTGTGTGGAGATCAAATGAGGCTCATTAAAAAAATTGTTCTGAATTAGCATTCTGCTTGATACCAGGGTTGCTGTGGGAACAACTTTCCACGGGGTATGTTATGAGAAACTGTGTTTGGAAACATAATTTATGCTTACGAGCTCATACTCAAACACCTGCTTGGTGTATTTTGGTTGGGAAATTTTTAAATCCAAGTACAAGATTTTGCTCTCCAACCCTTGGGGATTGCTACTGTGTAAATGTCATGACACTTGTTCCCGATCTGATGGAAATATTCTTTCTTAATGTGACCATCGTAATGAAGAATCCCGAACATGCCATATTTCAGTATATGTTTAAATGTAGGCAAGTTAATTGAATTTTTTAACCAGTTTTATTATGTTAATTTTAAGTCTTTGAAGAGAAAATGTTTTTTTGGTCTTTGGTTTCCTATCACCGTCTTTTTGGCATAGTTATGACAGATTGACACTTTTTGCTGATGCATAGAATCTAATGTTCCTTCATTTTATTGTATTTATCAGCTCTTTTTCAATAATGAGAATTCACGTACTTTGTAAACACCAAAGTGATACGACCTGAAGTGTCTTCTGCTGTATGCATGAAACAAGCTATTCTAAAACAAATTACACTTGTCTTTTTATATTTTGAAACCTAAAATCACCAAATTGTTTACTTGCCTAACAATTAACTTTCTTATTCCTGAAATTTTTAGCCATGTTTCTTCTTTTCTCTGGACTAACTGGATTATTAGATGGTGAAGTGATGGAAGCTTCATTAATTGTTGCAGAGTAATGCAGGCGAGTTCCATGGGGCCAACAATAACTGGAAAAGATCAAACAAGAAGAACCTTAGTGGTAATTTTAAAGGTGATGCATCACAGAGAGGGTATGTCTTACATTAACTCTTTCCTTGCAAATCTCTCTGTATGTGCAAGTGAGTACAACTGTACAAGTTGATTTGTTACTTCACTGATGTCAAAGTCTTACAGATTTGTGAAGCAGAGGTTTCATCACAAGCAATATTCCAAAGGAAATTCCAAATTTCATAATGAAAATCAAGGAAAAGGTGGGAGAGTTGTCTACTATGGACTGTGTTTGACACTTTATGGGTGGCTTCAATTCGAACAGTGAAACGATGAATGCTTTTGTCCTGTAAATTGTTATGGATTTTCCAGGGGCCATGTCACAATCTTTTCATCAGTTTCACAGGAATAAGTTATTACTTCCTGTAACTCATGCACATCTAAAATAAGATGTCTAAGTGGTATGTTTATCATGGATGTCTAAGTGGTATTGTTTATCATCTAGGGCAAAAGCAATGGATGTGATAAATCATTGTCATTATCATATGCACATTGTGCAGTATAAAGATATGGACATTTAATGCTCATCACTGCAGTGTCAGTTAATGTCAATGATCAAGAGGTTTCTAGTAAACTTGACTATCTCATCATCCTTTGTTTCAAAATTTTAATCCTATTATAGAATTTTATATGCTCCGTTACATTTCTATTGAACTCAAATTCTCAGTTGCAAGAAGAAACTGAATTTAAGGAGCTAGGGACATGTAATCTTATAATTGTAGTATAATTGGATGATGTCATGTTCGATGACTGGTTTGGATATTGAACTCCATAACCACCTAACTCTGAATGTTTGCCGACTCAAGCTCCTGCTTTTGACGGTTGGATAATTGGAAATATTTTGTTGCTTGCCATGCTACTGGGATCCATGATTTTGCTTACATAGGTTAACAATTTAGTATGACTTTGAAATGAAATGTAAGTCAGCTAGCTATAAATTTATTGGAATAAAAACCACCGCATCAAAGAAATGCTTAGAGATGGCCTCAGTAGCACGGATACCCAATTTTTTTGAAGTATCGGACACAAATATGACACACACATATGCGTTTCGGATATGGCAAAGCCGAGTCGTTGACTTTTTGTAGGTTTGAGTAGTCGAATACGTTTTGGACACGGCTCGGATACATTTGGGCACAATTGCAAATACTTAAAAGATTTAGGGGTTAATTGAAAAAAATTGAAGTTTTAAGGACTAATTGGAAAATAATTAATAAAATGAATTGGGCTTTGGGCTTTTAAAGCCCTAAATTTATAATTGATCTTTCTCTCTAACATTCTGCTTAACTATTTGCTCGGCTCTCATCGTCTCTTCACTCCTATTAAGTCCGTCGCCTGCCTCTTTTTTGCCGCTCGCCGCATTGTTTCTGACTTTCTGCTCGATTCCTCTGAAGTGCTCGTCGCATGTAAGCCCTAATTTGTAATGGAAAATTTTCAAAAGGAGAGTGTATGTGAGGATGTAGATGATTATTCTTCTTTTGTGAAAATTTATAACCAAGATTGAAAAGGGGGCTGGAGGAGGAAATATTACTTGGTCGTGTAACATATGTGCTAAAGTGTGCAAGGGATCGTACTTGAGGGTGAAAACACACCTATTCAAACTCAAAGGCTTTGGAATTGCTAGTTGTGTGGCTGTTTCTATACGTCAAATAAAGCATATGCAACAACCTGTGGATGACACTGAATTGAGAAGGAAGAATGCTAAACCGAAAGAAGTTCAATTTCCTTCATCATCTGCATCATCAAACATGGCTTCAAAATCCTATGTAGCAGTCCTTTTTTCTCGCGAAGTGATGATCCAACAAAGAAAAGAATAGGAACACCTTCTTGAAAAAGGTTTTGACTTGAATGATAGAGATGAGCTCCACTCTTAAATTGCGAGGTTCAGTATGGCTACTCAACGAACGATTCTAGGTTATCTTCCACTCGGATACAAGTTATTGAGAACTACATTTTTTCAAAAAGAAAAGGCTCATATTGAAAAGTTGTTGGAGCCAACAAAAGCTGCTTGGAAACAAAAAGGTGTTAGTATTTGTAGTGATGGGCGGACAGATGTACAAAGAAGATCGCTTATTAATATGATGTTTGTGTGTGAATGTGGTCCTATGTTTCTAAAGTCAATAAATTGTGAAGATGAGTACAAGGATAAAGGTTTCATCTCTAAGTTAGTTGCTGATTAATTCCATAAATGAAGTGGGACACCAGAATGTTGTTCTAGTGATAATGGATAATGCTCCCGTATGCAAAGCCGCTGGGTTACTTGTTGAGGCAAAGTACCCATACATATTGTGGACACCTTGTGTTGTGCACACTCTGAATCTTGCTTTGAAGAATATTTGTGCACCGATCGACACTGTACAAAACAAAGAAGCCTTTGAAGAGAGCAAGAGGATGGCAAAAGTATCAAATGATGCTTCAATGGCGATAACTCGAACTTGAAGATGCTCTCACTTGCGGAGACTTTTTTTTTATAGAAAACTAACTTTATTATAATAGTGAAATGTTTTACAATAGACGCAGATGAGTAATCCGCGAAAACGTTACAAGAGAAGTCGCTAAAGCACTACGCTATGATACTATCACACTACCTCATGTCCATACAAATTTCCAATCCCTAACTATGTCTGAAATACATAAATGATTGTACTCTGGCAACTTTGTCGTCCAATTGGTGACTCTGAATTTTATTTTCTCTCAGACTTTGTCTACGGACTCCGACACATCTTCAAATATTCTGTTATTTCTTTCCAACCATATCGACAAAATATGCAATGAATTATCATATACCAGAATCTAGAGAATCTTTTCGCTATGGGACACCACGACTCCATAATAAATAGATCTTGTGCCTTCCTCGGAAATGCCCATTGAAAACCCAGCTCTTTTAAAACTTACATCCAAATACCACTCGAGAATGAGCAATGCAAAAGTAGATGGTCTTGATTTTCCTCTTGCTTTTAGCATAAACAACACCATTGCGGGCATAAAACGCAGTCCGGCCACCTTCTTTGCACCGAGTCGCATGTGGGCAGTTTCCCCAAGGCCACGATCCAAGAGAAAATTTGAACTTTTGTGGGACGTGTACTTTCCAGATATTATGAAAATAGGAGAAGAACGGGAAATTTGAGATCGAGAAGAAAGAGTTGTAAAAAGATCTAACAAAAATCAACCCTTCCCCCAACCAAACTCTAAAATCCTCGATACCCACCTCCAGTCTGACTCTCTTTAAGACTCCTAAAAGATTAGTGAACTCACCTAACTCAACCTCGTTAAAATCTTTTTTAAACCTCACATTCCAAATGAAAGAAGAATTGACACTGCTATTGACAACATCTACGAAGTTACAGATAGGTTTGTTGGTTGAAATGCAAATTCGAAACAAAGATGGAAATCGGTCTTTAAATGAGGCCCCCCTCCCAAACATCCTCCCAAAAACGAATGATATTACCCTTTGGGCACCGTTCTAAACAGTTGTTGAAAAGCCGGTTGAGAACGAGTGATAAATTCCAAGGACTTCTGAATGTCGCTTTCTCCGCCAAACCCATGTCCCACCCGTTGTCATGAAGACCATAGATGCTCTTAATTACTTTTTTCCACAACGTCCCCCTTTCCACTGAACATCTCACATGCGGAGACTTGATTTGCTTCCACGATCATTATGATCAAAAGGTTCAGGCAAATCAAGAAATTTCTTGAAAACATGTTGATTAGTGAAAGATGGGATCTGTACGAGGATGATGATATAGTGAAAGCTAGAGTAGTGAAGTACGAGATATTGGATGATCAATTCTGTAAAAAGATTGATTATGTACTTTCTTTAACAAGTTCAATTTATGAGATGCTAAGGAAAGTAGAATGTGATCAACCTTGTCTTCATTTAGTATATGAGTGGTGGAATGAAATGATAGAGAAGATCGGGGTTGCTATCTCGAAGGGGCCTCAAAGTGGAGATTCAAAGTTTTGTGAAGTTCATGATATTCTGGTGGAGCGATGGAATAAAAGCAATACACCTCTGCATTGCTGAAACTCTAAAAAAATTTAACTAAGTTTTAGCAAATTATAAATATTAGTTTGTTTAATTTTCAACCTTTTTATATAGATATTATAGCAATGAGTGGCTCCAAGAATCTTATAATTGACTTCTTCCTTATAAGGACATTGAAGTTTCAAGAGAAAAGAAAAAGTGAATTGAAAGATATTACTCATGTTCATCAGAATGAGTAAGTGTCAATGAGGAGTTTGCCACTTTTTCCGCAGACATTGATGATTTTTTAGATAATGAGGCAATGCGTGATCAAGGTTTGATGACTCCAAGACTCCAACTAAGTGGTGGGTTATCCATGTAGCTTCCGCACCAACTCTTCAAAGTTTAGCTTTAAAGCTACTTGGGCAGCCTTCTTCTTCTTCTTCTTCTTGTGAGAGAAATTGGAGCACCTACAATTTTATACACACACTGAAGTGAAACAAAATAATACCACAAATAACGGAAGATTTGGTGTATGTTGACTACAATATTCGTCTTTTATATAGGAGGAGTCCACATTATAGTGAAGGAGAAAGTAAGATGTGGGATGTTGGAGCGGATGCATTTGATTACATGGACGTGGAGGGTGTTGCTATCCTTGAAATTGCCAATTTATCTCTTTATGAACTTGCTTGGAGTCGGTCTTATTTACTGATGAAGCCAGTGTTGGTGATGAGACCGACATGGATGCTTGATTTTTTTTACTTGCTTAAGATCAATTTGGTGTTTTATATTTTTGTTGATGAAATATAACATTATATATATATATATGTGTGTGTGTGTGTGTGTATATATATATAATTTTTTTTCGTATTCGATACGATTCCCTGCCCCATATCTATGCAACATAGGAGGTGGCATTGGTGGAAGATAATATCATAAAGGAGCAATTGAGATGGTTTGAGCGCATCAAACACCAATCCTTATGGCACCTGAACTATGGATATAGAAGTAGTAAACTTTAAGAGGAGAAATGCCAATGTTAACTTGACATGGTGATATTAAGTATGATTTACAGGGAACCACTAGAACTTTAATTTCAAACCACCCTAATTAGCTTTGGTTTAAGATTTGTATGATAATTGCCTTGTCAAACACTGTTATATGGTAAAGCTTATTGCAACCTGTGAATTAGTATTCATCTTTTTTAGTAGTTATGATTATGATATGATAAGAATTATCTTTACTGTTGTTTTAAACTTTAAATAGATTAGATTGATCTCTTAATTTAAGGAAGTTTGGTAGAATGATATTCTATAAATCTGATTTGTATTCTTTCCTTCTATCAATGAATAAAATTATGTTTCCTTTCTGCCCTAATTCTCTTTTACGACATGGTATCATCGAGTAGGCAGAACCGATGACAGAATAGGGTATGGCTACTCCACCTTCTGACCCTTCTGAAACCAACTCCAAATCGGCGCTGGCCACCCATGGAATGGGCGACGCCTCTTCCATGCCCATTATATGCCATAACTAAATGGGCAAAACTATCTCCAATGGTCCCAATCTGTGATGATGATCTTACGTGGTAGAGGCAAAGATGAACTTTTCTTGGACACATCCAAGAGTTGTGTGGCCAACGATAACAACTTTAAGGCATGGAAGACTGAGAACAATTTGGTTATGTCATGGCTAATTAATTTCATGACTCCGGAGATTGGCTAAAACTTTCTCCTCTATCATTCTGCTAAAGAAATCTGGGATGCAGCACGTGATACTCTCCCGTCTAGGGATGCTCTTCGCGATAGAGAGTATTCTCCATGACCTACGACAGGGGGGATGACACTCTCACCACCTATTTTACTTAGATCACCCGTCACTGGCAGCAGCTGGATTTGTTCGAAATTCATTAATGGAAGTGCCCCACTGATGAGCAGAAATATAAATCCATCGTTGAACAGAAACACGTGTTTAAATTCTTATTGGGCCTCAACTGCAACCTCGATGAAGTCGGGGGCCAGATTCTTGGCTCTAAAACTCTGCCCGGCCTCCGAGCATTCTTCTCTAAGGTCCGTCAAGAAGAAAGCCGCAGGAAAGTAATGTTGGGCCCTTCACAAAGTGCCTCAAATCCAGTTGATAGTTCTGCCCTCACCATTCATAAAAGTCTTCTCTCTCAATCCAATCTAATAGTGAGCTTGGTTATTCTCCAATTCAAAAGGGATATAAATGTTATTCTCCAACCACTAGGGAGTTCTATACCTCTATGGATGTTACCTTCCTTGAGAACCAACCTTTTTATTCCAATTTCTCGTTTCAAGGGGAAAGAGGTAGCATTGAATCTCCAAATTGGGCGGCTATCAGTCCCACTGTAACCTTCAGAGAGCCGACCGAAGTCCCAATCCAGCCTGATCCTGCAACCGACAGCTCACTTGATCTCGATCCATCCCCTGCCAATATACCTCTCCAGGTCTATTCCCGCATAAAGCAGTCAACAAGATCATGCACAAAATCAGCAAGCCGATAATGCTTCTCCACCTCCATTTTCCTGCACAAACAAGCAAGGTACTACTGAACTTGAAATTATTTCTCACGATGTTGAACACATTGATCCAAATGATTTGCCTATTGCACTAAGAAAAGGGGCTCGAATGTGCACTCTTCATCCGATATGTAAATTTGTCTCTCTTGAACATTTATCTCCTACATATCTAGCATTTGTGTCCAGGATTGATTAGGTTCATATTCAAGAAGTTCTCCAAGACCCAAAATGAAAAGCTCCTACGATGGAAATATGGTCACTAGAAAAAAATAACACTTAGGAGATCGCCGGGTTTCCCCAAGGAAAAAGGACAGTTGGATGTAAATGGATTTTCACAGTTAAGCATAAAGCTGATGGGAGTATTAAACGATTCAAAGCACACCTAGTAGCAAAAAGATTACATAGTCTTATCGGATCAACCACGAAGAGATATTTGCCCTGGTCACTGAACACAATCCGATTAATCTTATCAATTGTAGCTAACCTAGACTGGCCGGTGTATCAACTTGATGTGAGGAATGTATTTCTTAACGGGGATCTTGAGGAGGAAATCGACACGGACATTCCACCAGGTTTTGAGTCAGAAACTACTCTCAACAAAGTGTGTAAGCTACGAAAGTCACTACATGGTCTAAAGCAATCTCCTCGAGCATGGTTTTGCAAATTCACCTCTATTCTGAAAGGAGAGGGATACACTCAATGTCAATCTGACCATACTCTGTTTGTTAAAACACTTTGAAGGAGGAAAAATCGTTGTGATCATTGTCTATGTTGATGATATTGTCCTTACTGGAAACAATGATGAAGAAATGGTCGTGTCAAGATTCTTCTTGCAAAGGAATTTGAGATGAAAGATTTCGGACCTTTAAAATATTTATTGGGAATGGAAGTAGCCTGGTTAGCTCATGGGATACCAATTTCTCAAAGAAAGTATATACTAGACCTCCTGAAAGAAACATGAATGCTGAGGAGTCTACCGGTTGAGACTCCAATGGACCCAAACGTAAAAAATATGGGTAAATGATGGCTACCCGTCAGTTGACAAGGGAAGATATCGACGCCTAGTTGGCAAACCGATTTACTTATCACACACACGCCCAAATATTGGGTTTGTGGTTATTGTGATGAGTCAATTCATGAATAATACGACTAAAGATCATATGGAAGCGGTGTATCGGGTGCTAAGATACCTAAAAAGAACTCCTGGAAAAGGATTACTCTTCAGAAAATCTTCAGTTAGAAATGTCAGGGTGTACATTGATGCTGACTGGGCAGGATTCAGCATCCCAAAGTGACAGACGCTCTACCGCGGGTTAATGGGCCTTTGTTTGGGGAAACCTTGTAACTTGTAGGAGTAAGAAATAGTCCAGTTGGGGCTCGCAGTAGTACTGAAGCAAAATATTGTGCCCTGACTAATGGAATTTGTGAGGGAATATGGCTTAAAAGACTACTCAGTGAATTGAAGTTGGAAGATGATCATCTCGTGAAATTGATGTGCGACAATCAGACAGCTATTCGTATAGCCAAAAATCCAGTCCATCATTATCGAACCAAGCACATTGAAGTATACTGACATTTTATAAGTGAGAAACTTGAGATGAAAACAATTGAGCTCATCTACACCCGACTCGAATGCAACTTGCTGACATCTTGACTAAAGCTCTGTATCGATCAATCTTTGAAGAAGTGCTCCATGCTAGGCATGATCAACATGTATAGAGGGGGAGTGTTGAATTAGTATTTATCTTTTTAGTAGTTATGATATGATAAGAATTATCTTTTTCTGTTGTTTTTAAACTTTAACTTTAAATAGGTTAGATCTATTAATTTAGGGAAGTTTGGTAGAATAAAATTCTATAAATCTGATTTGTATTCTTTCCTTTTATCAATGAATAAAATTATGTTTCCTTTTTTCCCTTATTCTCTTTCACGACACAACCTTTGATCTGCCAGCATATTTTTTTTGGCAGACTAACTATATCAACACATTTTTTATTTACTTAAATATATAAACTTTATGCATTTGTGGTTTCTCAGAATTTGGTGTTTCTTCTGGAGTTTGACTATATCATTTAGTTTCATCTTTTGCAAGTCTATTTAAATATGCTTTGTGCTTTCCTTATCTTTTTAACAGGGTCGAAAAATGGAGCAAACACCTCTATTCTTTCTGATACGGGCAAACAGATTCAAGTGGAAAAAGGGAGGTAATTTTATTTATTCATTTTCCTTGGGTCATCGAGCAATTAAGTAGTTATTTCCTACTTGTTTTCTGGCAATTGTAAGACCGGAGTTGGAGAATGGGAGAGCACAAAAGAAAATAGAGACAGTTAACTGTATTGAAGTGGATCGAGGCCCTATTTTTGGCAGCTAGTCTATTTATTTATTTATTTTTGCCTTTTTCGTGTCATTGTATTAAATTTCTTTTGCCACTGTCTTTTAAATCAGGCCTCTCACGTTGAACTACACAGAACAAGAAATTCAACAGTGGCGTGAACAGCGTAAGAAAAATTACCCGTCAAAAGCTAACATGGAGAAGGTATGCTGATAGGCGATCTCTGTTTGATGCTCCGGTTTTATCTTAAGAGAGAAACATGTTATTTTAGATGTGTTAACTGCAGAAGTTGAAAGACAATTCTATGCGGCTTGAGGTCACAGATGCAGTTGCCAAGATACGGCGTCAGGTATCCAAACTTGCCTTAATTGAACAAAGACATAATTTTGGGTCATACAATATATTTTTGTGAATTTCTTCTCTCCCGTCTGAGTAGAAAGGGATAATTTATGACCGGACGATAAAATTGGATATGGAATATTTCTGTTGCTTATTGATTTTCCGTGTTTTGAATGATTTTGCCTGGTTCTGGTGTTTCTGGTTTGGGACAGCAGTTATGTTCTACTTTTTGCTGGTTTACCTATGTAGCCTCACGCTACTTTGTCTCCGTGCTTGTTTCTATACCGACGTTAAATGGCTCACAAATCCAAACCGTTGGCCTCACGCTACTTTGTCTCCGTGCTCGTTTCTATACCGACGTTAAATGGCTCACAAATCCAAACCGTTGGCCTCACGCTACTTTGTCTCCGTGCTTGTTTCTATACCGACGTTAAATGGCTCACAAATCCAAACCGTTTGCAATTGCTTGCCATGAATCCATCAGCAATTGCAGAACATGGAGCAAGCATTACCTGGCCGCTAGCTGAACACAAACAAGAATATATGTCATGAGAAAATGCCATAATCACCAGCCACCATTCATAAACCAATTTCCGGGGAGTTGAAAAAGTGAACTGCTTCACCAAAATTGGTTCCTTTTACTTACAAAGCTACCATGATCATACCCGTCTGCTCAATTGAAACCAGAACTGGAAGAGAGAGAGAGGAGGAAGACAATAAGAAAGATTGTGCCACCTTTTGAAACAATTAGAAAAGATTAATGTGGAATATGAAATCTTAACGGCCCCCTTGATCACGAAACTATGGACCATCAATAGTACTGTAATTTATAAAACTTCCCGCAATTCTTAACTTAATTTCTGTTCCTGCATAAATCAGTTTGTGATATTCGCCACTATTTTGTTTAAGCATGAATTGTTGTCTTATTCTCCATTTTGATAAGGAAGTTAGATAGATGATGCTGGAATAGTAATTGGATACAGTATAAGGGAATTGATCGATTTTAGGACTATCAGGTGTTACATTTGCTTCAATCTTGTATGCCTACATGATAGTAACAACTAGTAATGTGGCTGGTATTTGTTGAACGGATAGTGGCAGTGGAGGACTCTACTAATGGTGGTGAACTTTTGTTATAAAGCAACAATTTGGCCGATTTAGAGATTAAAATTATTTGAGTTATACCATCACCAAGAGGATAGGTTTTGGCACATTGATAAGTGTATTAATACAGGAGTGCAAATTGTAGCAAGTGTTGGTAGGGGGTCTGTTGTGGAGCGAAATCACACCTACTGTCTTGTATGGTACTTATGTGAAGGGGATTAAGAAGTGACGTCGGACTGTAGTTGCACAGTTACAACAAGTGATAGCTTTTGGTACAATGACATACATTTGGTCCAACAACATGATTGGTTGATTTGGGATCAATCTTACCGGCATCACAAATTTTAACTACTGGTTCTTTTATTAATATATTCAATTCATGTTTGGATTTTTCTATAGTTTTGGAGCGTCTGGCTAACCCCCTCTTGTTGTCTTCTTGAGTTTGATATTCTCCTTCCATGATAAACAATTGTCAACATTTCTCTCAGGAACTCAAGGAGATATTGGAGAAGCAAGCTGAATTAGGTTGTGAAGTTGCAGAAATACCATCATGTTATTTACCAGATTCTGAAAGACAGACGGATGGCAGGGTTAAAGACCAACACGTATTCGGGAAGAGGGAGAGATTTCCAAACAAGTTTGATAGACAGGGCAAATTCCATCAAAATTTTCATGATCGAAATGATTGCTTTGCTAAGAAACAAAGATTGGCAAGTGACAGCACCCATTTGGATAATAAAAGGGAGCCATCTCTATTGCAGAAACTGCTATATTCGGATATTAAAAGAGACGCAACATATTTGCTGCAAACTTTTCGGTTCATGGTGATGAATTCATTCTTCGCGGATTGGCCTAGCAAGTCTCTGAGATTTCCCGTGGTCGTTATCAAAGAATCAGGTGATGAAAGTGGCAGTTCGGAAAAGAAGAATCAGGTGGCGGTAGACGATGTTTCTGCTTCTCCTGGAAGGGATTTTGTAATAAAAAATGTAGGTCAAAGTCTTCAAGAAGAGGGAGAAATTACCGTCTGATTTTCTAGTTTTTATATAGGTATTACTCTACGTGGATATTTGTTGCACGTAACGTTGATTATGTTGGATAAGGTTAACATTTGTTGCATATGTGGTGGCTATGTAAGTTAAAGAAATTGGAAAAGAAAAAAACTTATCTATTTCTGATTCTCTGAAGGAGTAATTATAACATAAATAAATACAAATACTTATGTACATGCATTTGTATCATATGGTATATAAGCATAAACATCAACATAAAAATACAAAATTTAAAAAAACTCCGAAGTGAGATAAATCTCCAACACTCTTGTGGTATTATATTTAATTTCAGTTAGATTGTCGCCACCCGTTTTTGCTTTCCCAGTTTTCTTGCATTCATCGTCCTCCCTTTGACCCGTTAATTTTGTTCGATAATGCATCGATCTACAAATCACATCAAACCAAATTATACGCCGCCCAAAATCTTCTCCAATTGCCTTGTTATTTCTTGAGTTATACATCCTCCTCCAACGTTTTCGGGATGGCTTTTAGTTTCAAAAAATTGTAGGTGAATTTTCATTTGCCACCCCATGACTGACAAAATTTATTAGGAAATACCAAGTAAAACGTCAAATTTGATTCGGAGCTGTGAGGTCCAAATAATATATATTTTCATAACTTGATAATTTTATTTACTATTTTCTCATGATATGAAATTATAATTTTTATCTTTGTTTTTCTCGGGCATTTATAATTCTTTTGATATCAATAATTTGTATCTCTATTTTCCAATCCTGTAATTACTTAGAAATATTTATATTTTATATACAAAATAAGATACTTTTAGTAACTATGTTCGTTCCTCCAATGAAAAAATTTAAAACATAGTTTTTATTTTTTCGTAAATGAAATTTAAATAAAGGAAATAAAGAAGATAATTTTTTTTAATATGATCAGACAATCATCAACTTCACAAGGCTATGAAGAAAAACATTATTGCAAACACTATTGTATTTGTACAATTACATATTCCTCTGAAGTCTGACCCAATAAAAATACAATATTTTCAATTATCATTTTTCAAAATGAAAAATGTTTTGTTAGTTCTGATTTTTGTTCTATGGTTCTTGAGAATCATTATCACCTTTACATGTCCATCCTTAATGCCTAAATTTTAAACAATTTTAGTTGCACTTGTTTTCAAATCTGCTTCATTTGAAATCTTTTTAAAATGTTTCTCCTATTAACACACCTTGTTTTCTCGAAATTGAATAAAAAAAATATTTTTCACAATATATTAGGGTTGTCTCCAAGACAATTCACAATAACTTCATCCAATATCCGTTTTTATATATTATTCCAATTTGAAAATCAAATATTAGTTAGGCGTGGGACAAAATCACATGCTACGATCTCACCTACTTCAAAAACAATGGTAAACTAATTGTTCGTGGACAATCCCAAACTCTCAGAAGCTGGATAGTGCGGAGGGAAAGTGAGAGAAAAGAGAAACCGACTACTTGTTGTTGATCTCACATGCTATAGTTTGAGATAATAATATGAAAATAAAGTATAAAACTAAACACCAAGATTTGCGTGAAAAACCTTTAAAAAATTATAAGGGTAAAAACCACGGGCAATATGAAAAGAATTTCACTATAATATTTTATGTGTACAACCACTCATTGTGTTTTCAAATAGAACATATACTCTCTTAATAATGGAGAACAAACACTTTACAAATATTATAGAATTAAGCACTCAAATGCTATAAGATGAGAGAAAAAACTCGATGAATGAATGATAGAAATGAGGGGAGGGGACGCGTATTGTGGCTTCTTCCAACCTCCTAAGATGATCTCAACGTGTTTTTGCTACCAACCTCAATAAATGATGTCTGCCACCTACTTAACATATTGCCGATGTTTCTCCCACTTAGATATTTGATTGATAATCAAACACATCTCCACTAACATCACTCAAACTTGTTAGTGTTCACTGGCTTGGCAAGAACATCAACTAAGTTATCATTTGTATGTATCTTCTTAATATATACGCTTCATTCTTCAACTACTTCTCGAACAAAGTGAAATCGAACTCCAATGTGTTTAGTCCTGGAATGAAAGGCTGGATTTCTTGCGATGTGCAAGACACTTTAACTGTCACAAAACAATGAATCTTATCTTGTTTGTGCCCGATCTCCTCCAATAACTTTTTAATCCATATTGCCTCCTTGTAAGCTTGAGTAGCTGCCATGTATCATGTCTCTACTGTAGATAATGCCACAATTGTTTGTAGTTTTGAAATCCAGCTTACTTATCCCTCTGCAAATGTAAACACATAACCAGTAGTAGATTTTCTCTTATCAAGATCACTTGAATAATCTGAATCGACATAGCCTGTAAAATTCGATGCTCCATAACATAATACAGCATTTGAGGTACCTTGATATATCTAAGGATCCTCTTAACAATTTTCCAATGCTCTCGTCCACGATTCGCCATATACCGATTAACCGCTCCCACTGTTTGAGCAATGTCTGGTCTTGTACAAATCATAACGAACATCAAACTTCCCATTACTGATGCATATGATACTCGAGACATCTCAATCCTCTCTGTTTCATTGCTAGGACGCATCTTAGAGGATAACTTGAAGTTAACAAGAAGACGAGTCAAAATTGGCTTACTATCTTGCATGTTGAAGCGTTCCAAGACTTTCTTCACATAATTGTTCTGGAAAAGCCAAATCTTTCTTTTACTTCCGTCTCGGTGAACTTGAATCATTGGACTCTTGTTTGATGGTCCCAATTCCTTCATTTCAAATTCTCTAGCCAACAGTGCCTTCAATCCTTGGACCTTATCTTTTTTGGGACCTGCTACCAACATGTCGTCCACATGAAACAATAAAATGATATAATCGTGACCAGACCTCTTGAAATATGTACAAGGGTCTGCATTTAGTCTGTTGTATGAAAGGCTCATGATATAGGAATCAAATCTCTTATACCAACACCTCAATATCTGTTTGAGACCGTATAGAGATTTGTTCAACTTGCCAACCAAGTTCTATTTGCCTTTTTATTTTTTCTTTAAGATCTCTATGAAGAACGCAGTTTTCACATCTAGTTGTTTTAGATATAGGTCAAACACCGCACACATTACCAATACCAATCTGACAGTTGTAAGACGAACCATAGGAGAAATATCTCATTGAAATCAACGTCTTCTTTTTGAGCATACCCTTTTACCACCAATCTAGAACGATACTGCTCAACTTGGTTATTTCCATCACGCTTGATCTTATAGACCATCTGTGCGTGATCTTATAGACCATCTGTTTCCAATGGCTTTTCTCCCTCGTGGTAGTGTAACAAGATCTCAAATTTTATTTTTGTCTAATCTCTCCAACTCTTCTTGCATTGCTATCATCCACAAGGATACATCCGAGCTTTTAGTAGCCTCGTGGAAACTCGATGGCTCACCTTCCTCTGATAATAGACAATATGCAATATTGCTTTCAGTGACATAATCTGAAAGTCAACCTGGTGGTCTTCTGTCTCGATTTAATTGCCTCACATTGGAAACCTCAGACTCAACATGTTCTTGTTCTTTGTGCATGTTACTGATTCACAAGAAATTTGACATTCTTTCGTCTTATTTTCCACCCGAAATATAGTAGTTTCTATTAGAATATTATAAGTTTCAGAGTTTGACAAATTAATCCTTAAGAGAACAGAAGAATATAACTGATCGAACAATCGTGTAATCGTAATTGGAGACTTCGTTCAAGCTGAACTGGAAAAAACTTATCAACTGAAGAATTCGTAAGTGATAGGACATCGGTTAGAACTGATAATGTCCAGCCGAACTGATCGGGTGATCAGTTGACTTCAAATCAGTTGGTCACGTCATCAGTTGAAGTATCAACAGACTGACTGACGGGTCGTACTAAAGCAGAACAGATGAATCAAAACAGAACAGTCTGAACACGTCGTACTACTGTCAGATAAAGTGACTAAATGACGATTCAACGGATATTTGTCATTTATGCACTCAATACGATCGTTGAGATCGAAAACTATATATAGCTGATTGAATCGGTTGAATAATGTTACTGAAGTGAGTGAACACACACGAAACAATCAGGCTATAATCTTCAATCAGTTGTGAATTGTTCACGAGTATTTCCTCAATATACGGATCACACACTCAAGCTCTACATTCATTATATTTATTAGGATCATTCAAGCTACCAGTTAGAGCATTTTCAGTTTATTACTATAAAAAAGTTGAGGCTAAAAATCTCAATTTGGCAGTGAGTAAGACCAACAGAAGTGGATTATTACAGTCAGTGGTAATATATCGAAGTCTTTTAGTGAAATCCTATCATCGAGATAGAAGAGGTGACGCAAAAGCATTTGAAGTTTCAGAAAATCAATAAAAATTTGTGTGTTCATTTCAGTTTTACACTATATCAACCCTAAGTATGCAATCTATATTTCAATCTTATTCCGTACTTTTATCAGTTGACTGATTTATATCGACAAACAAGATTTTAGGATCAGTTCCTCAAAGAACCGATTCACATATTTGAAAAGAGTTCAAAAATCATAAGTGTTTATTCAACATTTTTTCTAAACACTTAATTTCCTTAATCGATCCTATCAGTTTCTGAATTCAGCATGCATTTTTCTCTTTTTATTTTGTTTCCCTCCAAGATAACATCTTTGCTGATGGCAAGCTTGTAGATAGCAGGATCCCACAAACAAAACCGTTTTACTCCATCAGCATAACCCAAGAAGATACATTTTCTGGATTTCGAATCCAACTTTGATGTTTTTTTATCATTGTACAGAACGTACGCATAATTATAAATGTATGCAAACGAGAATAATCAGTTGGCTTCCCAGTCCACATCTCCATAGAATTTTTGAGATCAATCGCCACTGAATGAGAACGAGTGATGATATATATAACAAGCAGTTTTAACTGCTTCCGCCCAAAAAGGCTTATGTAAACCTACGGTTTTCAATATAGCTCTTGTTCTGTTCAACAAGGTCATGTTCATCCGCTCCACCACTTCATTTTGTTGAGGTATGTAAGCCATCGTAAACTGTCTTTTAATGCTCTCATGCTGACAAAATGCATCCAAATTGTTACTGGTATATTCTCCTCTATTGTCAGTCCTCAAACGTTTGATTTTTTTTTTCAGAATCATTTGAAATCTTTGAAGATCTAGAAAACGTTTGATTTTTTCTTGATTGGATACACCCAACATCTCCTAGAGAAATCATCAATGAACGAGACAAAGTATATTGCTCCTCCTAGGAATACAGCAGGTTCTTGCCAAACATTCGAATGAATCAGCTCCAATATGCTTTTGCTTTTGGCATTGAAAATGCTAAACTTTAATCTGTGTTGTTTACTAATAACAAAATGATCACAAAAGGATAGTGACACTTTTGTAAGTCAGCTTCCGTTTTGAGAGAATTTTCAATATTCGTTCTGATATATGCCAGTGCTTTCTATGCCGTAACACTATTAATTCTTTCCCTGAAACAATTGATGCAACATCTAGTTCCGTCTCTTTGTGTGTATCTCCCAAAAGTACATACATATTTTTAACAACTTTTTCCTACTTCATAACCACAAACGCACCTTTCACAATTTTCATGATCTCATTCTCGATATGCGTCTTGCACCCAATATCATCAAATTGCCCCAAGGACAAAAGATTTTTCGTTAGTCCCTTCACATGTCGTACCTCTTGTATGGTGCAAATTGTGCCACCAAATATTTTTATTTTTATAGTACTGATCGCAGAGATTTCCAAGGCATGATCATTTCCCATGAATACAGATCCTCCCAAGACACTGGTTCACAATGATCAAACCATTCTATCTGAGATGTTATGTGCAGTGTCGGTTTTCTTCTTCGAGAACCGCAATTAATACATCGTCGAATTTTAGAGATCCCATAAGAATATTGTGTGTTAAGTCGATAATAATTGATCGTATGAATCTGGTATACTTTGAAGTAGAAGCTCTGCACGTTCATTTTCCTCTATTTTATGCCACATAGAAGTGAGTTGGGCAAATAGAGTATTTAGTGTGTTGATATGGTCAGCCATCGATGAGAATTCCGCTATCCAAAGAGTATAAAGCATTCTCTTTAAGAAAATTTTGTTGTGTAGTGACTTGACATCGTACATCTTTGTCAGAGTAACTCAGATAACTTTTGTTGTTTTTATCTTAGAGATACTTGACAGTATTTCATCTGCTGTAGCCAATTGTAAATTGGAAAAAATATTATCATTCATCTCATTCCACTTTCCATCGTCCGTCATTTCCATCGGTCTATCTCCAATAGCCGTCAAGCAATTCTCCTTTCTTAAAATTGCTTGTATCTTTATTTTTCACAGCATAAAATTGTTTTCGTTTAACTTTGTTATCTCGTACCTGCCTGCCATTAATAAAAACTCTTTAAAAACTTTTCTGATGTGGAAGATCAGTCTAGGCTGAAACAACATAGCATACTCAGAATTTCAATAAATTTTAAACCAAGGCTTTGATACCCCTTGTTGGTCTCACGTGTTGCAACTTTAGATAATAATATGAAAATAAAGTATAAACAAGACACCAAAATTTACATGAAAAACCCCTAAAAAATTATTAGGGTAAAACTTGCGGGCAAGATTAAAAGAATTCCGCTACAATATTCTATGGTGTACAACCACTCATTGTGTTTCCAAAGAAAAAACACACTCTCTTAATACATGAGAACAAACACCCCATAAATATTATAAAATTAAGCGCTCAAATAATATAAAATGAGAACAATAACTCGATGAAGGGATGATAGGAATGAGGGGAGTCTCAACGCGTATTGTGGCTTCTTCCAACCTCCCAAGATGAGCTCAATGCATTTTTGCCAGCAACCTCAATAATGATGTCTACCACCTACCTAACTTAGATCGACACTTGTATGGTTTCTGATCGGTCCCCAAAACCATAATTTATTTCTTCCGAACAAAAATTCTTGATTTTCTGAATATTCTTGCATATCTATCAATTCAGATTTCAAAATTGTTGCTTTACCTCCGCGAGCTTTGATTAATTAAGTTGTTTTTGTGTTGTTATGGTCGTTAAGCTAGTTTTTGAATTGTGAATGGAAGGGCTCTTTAGGACTTACTTCTATTGGTTTGATCGATTGAGTTGTCAATTGGACAGGATGCTGGGTATTTTAATCGAAAAGATTGGTCGATAAACTGCTTATTTTTTGTGTGCAGCTGAGGCTTAGTGATTTCAGGGGTAAATGTAATCTCTTTTCGCTGCTCATGAATTTGCTATGGTCTTTTGAATTGGATTGCTTGATGTTCTCGTGTTTTCAATTTTAGTCAAGATATGTCATTTCTCTGTAATGGTGACAATATTGTTGTTTTATGGTTTGGTTGAGGACTTTTCAGAGTCTTTTCTTTTTATTATTCTTCTTTCTTGCCAGTAATTTTCCTAATTTCCTACTTTTTCCTAATATCTAGGGAGAACATATCCCTCATAAAGATTCAAGTTTTCTCGTGGATTGTGGCTTTGAGAAAATTGCCTACTTGCAATTCTTTGCAAAAAAAGATGGCCTAATTGTGCATTATGTCTGAACTGGTGTACATTTTGCTGGAATGAATAGGAGAATCAAGATCACCTAATTTTGCATTGCTCGTTCTCAAGTGGAATTTGGAACAGAATAATGGAGGAATTGGGTATGGATTGGATATTTCCAAGAGCGCCGCATGATATGTTTCTTCTGGACTCGAGATTAGCTAATAGATAGAAATATCATACATTTTGGAATGTGGTAGCTCATTGCTTTTTTTGGTCAATCTGGTTGGAGCGGAATAGAAGAATGTTCAACGACATAGCAGTCTATAGACGAGGTTTGAGAAAAGATTAGATTTAGGGTTGCTAGTTGGAAAAGAAAGCTCCTAGAGTTTAATCATTTCTCTATCTCAGATCTAGTCAAGTCCTGGAAATTTTTGAATTGTTGACGACAGTGTAGTCTTTCATGTTGACGACAATCAGAAGTTCTCGTCATTGTCGACAAACATGCCGTCCTGTTCACATAACAACAGATTTACTTTCACAGGTGCCTGGAAATTTATAAAATACAAAATTCTTTGGTTTTGTGTATTCTTAATATTTGCTGTCTCATTTTATGGTTATTTTTATTTTTTAGTGAAAAACATAATAATTTTGTTTATATGTTGACCAAGGAAAATGTTCAAATAAGTTAGAGATTTACCAAAAACATGTTATGATCATAGCAAATTCAAGATATGATGTTTCAAGTTAATTACACAATAGATCCTTTTGTTAACTAATATCTTTACTATGATACGCTGTTATGTTTTCCTGATGTTCAAAAAATGATGCTTTCATATGCAGGCAGAGAATGGTCCTGACAGCCATGTCATTCTTGTAGTTGCTGGAAACGACGTGGATCTAACGTCTATCCTGGATGAAATTAACAAGCAATGCCAAAGCCTTCCCTGGGGAGACTTTGCTTCAAAAGAACAAGGTCATAGCTTCACTGTTTTTGCACGCGATATGGCTGAGGTTTGCCCGATTCTTTTTAAATATATATTCTTACTGTACAAAATTGTCCTTAAATATTCTTAGATCATTAGCTTTATAAAATTTGAATATGACAGGTAAAAAATATTATGGAAAAAAAGATAAGGTCGTCAATTCCACAGGTTTTAGAAGACATTATACATTTTGGCCTTCATACTTTTAAAGTCCAAATAAATACCAGGTCTAAATTGCACATGTCTTTGTGGCACTCAGGCAATTGGCTTATCTAACTTGTATGCAGCGGAGCATTTGATCATCAACGTGAAAGATGCTGAAAAGTGAGAAAGTTTCTTCGAGAATGCATGTTATTACTATGCATGTCCTTTGTAACGCCCCGAAAATTTAAAGGTCCACGCGAACCACATGCATATGATTTATTAAATTCTCTTGTATTTTAATTAATTGTTTTAATTGCATTAAATTAATTATGTTGTGCATATTTGCATGTTTAAAATATATTTTTCTACATGGTTGCATTAAAATTTATTTTTAAAAGGTTATTCGAGTTGCGATCGAGGAACGGAGACCGATGGCTGAAAAATAGAAAATGTTTTTATTAAATAATTGATTTTAATTATTTAAAATATGGATGATGTCTTTTTAGTATTTTTGAAAATAAGGGTTTTGAGGTGATTTTATACGCCGGGACGTAGATTTTATCGGTGTTGGTTTTTCAAACAAAAACTCGAACGTTTTAGCAACCCGGCTATTAAATTCACAAAATTATGTAACCAAAAATTATTTTAATATTTTATTTAAATCCTAATTAAACTAATGGGCTTAATTTAGAGGCTTAATAGGCCTAAAGCCTAGTTAGTATTTAAATAAACTATATAACACATGATTAGCTCCCCAAAACCCTACAATCCCTACACAAACACACGCCTCACTTCTGAAAATTCACCCCAAGACACACGGCTCACACACATCACGATATTGAAGAAGAAAAATCGAGATTTTTTGCAAGGAAGAGTCTAGCCAAGGTCTTGCTCCGTTCTTCGATTTGTCAATGAAAAATCGTGCGTTTAATACGCAAAGGCACGCCTATTCTTCCTTTCAAAACCATCATCACATCATAGTATTCTTTTATGCATGAAAAACATGAAAAACAAGTAACATATTATGTATTTTCGTTTTTGTATGTATCATGTAAGTTTCAAGTGGGATTTTTGATCCAAATTGTGTTGTTTGTGTGCATAAAGAGGCTACCATGACTAGGGAAGGTTATGGTATGGTTTTACATGAATTTCAGACACCTAAACACCACCTAAACACCACACACGATTCAAACGCATGCTGGGAAGCAACTCGCTGTCATGGGAAGCAAGGGGCTCGGTTTTTGTTCTTCACGGCTAGGCTGGGCGTTGGCTGGTTCCGGGGGCTAGCCAAGGTCGTGATGGAGTCAAGGGAAGAGTCCTAACCATGCTAGGACTCGAGCTAAGAGGCTGGGAGGAGTCCTTAACAGCAAGGACTCCTACCCGAGAAGAGTCATGGACGGGCGCAACTTCTGTGCTTGTTGCAGACTTGTGGGCGCAGTCCAGGGGGCCTGGGCTGGGTTAGGTCGACTCCTTGGGGTCTTAAGTGAGTGCTCATCACGATGGTTCAGGGGTGGCTCGGTAGGTTAGAGTCCTGGAAGTTAGAACAAGAGTCCTTGTCAAGGTGTAACTCTCGGCCAGCTTAGGGTAGTTGTGTAAGGGCTTCGATTTTCTGTTTGGGGTGGTTTCCGTGTGTTCCTTAGGTCCAGTAGGGTACTCTAGGGTGTTGTTCAGGGTTTGGACCAACATGGCTCGGGGGTGACTCGATAAAATCAAGAGATGGCTCGGGGTCGAAGTTTATGTGTCATATTAGGGTTTCCTAAGCTTTAAAACTTGAACAACGGCTCACGGGGGTCGATTCGTGGTTCATGGGGACTAAAATAATATAAAAGACTAAACTTAGAATTTACGAATTTTATATTAAAGTTTGGGATTTTTCGGAATTAAAACGCCTTCAAACACGTCCGAATACGAATTAATTAAAAAGTCTCGTTTTTAAGCTACATAAAATTATGGGAATTTTAATTTAAGCTTAAATAATTATTTGGGACATGTTAGAGTCAAGAAAATCAAGGAAACGTCAAAAACGTAAAACGTCACGTCCAGGGGTAAAACGGTCTTTTTACACCGGAAAATTAGTAAACGTCATGGCAGTGCCCTATTTGCTGTTTTATATGCTAGTATGATTATTTTTAATGTTTATGAATGTTTACAGGGTAAAATGATTATTTTATATGTTTATGATTTAAAATGTTAAAATGTTCATTTTAAATGCCTATGGATTTTCATGACGAAACAATAACATTAAAAGACATGTTGCATGCTTGGTTTAAAATGAAAAATGTTATATGCATGATTTTTATTAAGTGATGATAATATGTTGAAGGATGTGAATGGATTGTGACTAACACGATGATATGTTGGAGATATCGTGAGGGTTATGGTCTCAGTGGGAGCCCGACGATCGTATTTCCTTGGATACGAATATGTATATGTATATGTATATGATGATATGATAATACGTAAGGCCAGGGCCCAGTTGACCGATGAGAGTGTTGCTGGTGTCCCCCGCCGCCCAGTACTGTGGTTACATGTAGATGGATCCATCGCCTAACACGTATATGAAAGTCACAATCAACGATCTGAATTCAACAAACACGAACATGAACATGAATATGAATATGAATATGAATATGGACACGAATATGTATATGAATATGAATATATTTATGTGATATGTTTATGTTTATATGAAAACGTTTTTATGAAAATGTTTTTATGCATCATGAAAATGTTTACGAAAATGTTTATGTTTATGCATCTTCATGAAAATGATATTTTAAGTGCAAGTATTTTTCACTGTTATATGTTAACTGTATTACGTATTATTCGTTATCAAGAATATGACGTGTTGAGTTTTTAGACTCACTAGGTGTGATTGATGCAGGTGGTATTGATTATGAATATGATAATGGAGGTTTTGATGGTTGATCTGACTAGACTGAAGGTGCACATAACCCGAGGACCAACGCTAGTTTTCCGCATTAGTTATGATTTATGATTTTGAGTTATGTTAAAGATATTTTTTCGACGTTTTATTTGTGAGTGGTTTTTGAGAGGTTATAGTATGAGCTATACTTTTCAAATGTTAGATGGTTGATTTATTTTAAAATGATGTCAAAAATATTTTATGTAATTTTTGGTGGTTCGGCCGATGCTAAGGGAGGTTTAAAAAAAAATTCTAGTACTTTTTAAGAAAACGAAAAAGAGGAGACGTTTCATCCTTTGTTCTATGTCTTCTGGTTTTTGCTGGTTGTATCATTTGCAAGGTACCTTTGTCACTTATATTGCTACCATTCTAGGGTGCATAAGTATTGGTTACATGTTACAAAGGTAGACCAAATGTGATGTTATCTTCATGGTAATAAATTTGTGATGGGATTGTTTTGATTGCGATGAGTTGATACTATATAAGATTTTATTGTGATTAGTAACTTGTTCATTTGATTATTCCCTTCTATATAAACGGGTGATGAATGTGTTAAAAATTAAGAAAAAAATAATTCGATTGGTAGCCCTTGGGCATTGGCCGTTGCCTTCTGGCCAGTGTACGTATTTGTTTTTTTTTTTTTTTGTTTTTTGTTGGTTTTAGATTTGAATATCTTATTATTATCCTTGAGTAAAATATAGAAAATGTAAAATTAAATAAAATAGGTGCGTGAGCCAAAGTTAGATAAATTGAAGGGGAAAAAATACATGTCAAACAAGTTGAATTAAAGTACTGACAACATCCCAACAGAAAGTACTTGAAATTCTAATGTGGCTTGTCACGCCCCGAGACCGGGGTTAGTCGACATCGGCGTTATTTTTCAATCACATAATTGCTAAACAACAAGTCTCGTAGCACAGTATAAACAAAAACCAGTTTATATCATAAGTACCATAAAAATGAAATCGTCTTTACAATAGTAACTCTGAAAACGGTACAAATCTGTGAAAGCGTTTATAACTTGAATTAAATATTCACAAGACATATTTTTAATTAAAATTCTTCATGCGTCCACTATCAGCCCCAAAACTGGTGTCCGACTCTTCTTTCTTTATTTCTTTTTTTCAGATTTGTCTGGGAATGGTGGAGTAAGGGTTGAGTGATATGGTCGTCACTCAGTAAGCGGGGGACATTCGAGCACAACATAAAAATATTTACACAATTTTCGACACATAAACATATCATACTTTTCATAACATATCATCATATTCATATCATAACAGCACTGCGATTTTTCCACCTTCTATGGTTTACTGATATCAGTCCTTAATTTTTTGTCCTCTAAGGGGGCGAGGCCATAAAACGATTCAATCCCACCGTGAAGGGCTATATGTTGGGATTCCCACACATTTTCAGTGAATCATCACAGTGCCAACACGTAAACGTACCAAAATCGCACAAAAAACATAGAAACAAAATAACGGTGCTCGAACAAATTTTTCGAAATCAAGAAAACACCTAACCGAAATTAAGGAATTAAAACAAGCCCACTTATCTTAGACTAGAAGAAAACGTGAAGAATTCGGAAACTATAGAAAAATCATGCAACCGACATCTCGAAAACGCAGTAGCACATCTACGAAAAATCAGCCGCCTTGTAAAATTTTGTGCGCCTTAATGAACCGTTGGATTGCAATCAAACATGGACATTACGTTTATACGTACGTCACATAGTTTATGAACGGTGGAGATCGGGTTTGAAAGTCTTTTTGACCTGCTTATGGACAAAAAACCATAGGTATGATGCTCATGCCTAAAATCTGAGCAGTTTTCTTGAGAAGGATATTAATGAAAAGCTAACCTTTGGATTTGTCCGAATTTTGGATATATTATTAAAAACATATCGAAGCATAATATGAATGGTGTAGATCGGATTCCGAGCACCCTAGCAAGCGAAACAAATTTCTGAACTTGGACAGAATTTTGATGACTCGTGCAGAATTTTTGGGAGGAAATTTCAAAAACTGGAGAGGAAACTCGAAAATTTTAGTGTAAATTCCGAATGAGAGGTTCCTCCTATTTATAGGGGTGATGTGAAAATCCTATCATAATTCGATTGATATTCTTTCCAAAATTGGGAGATGCTCCTTCCATAATTTTGAGATAATCATTCCATAAATATTGAGATAATTCTTTGTTGAGAAACTCTGCCTTGTATATAATATTTTCTTCCAATTAGGTGGATATCCAGCCTTATTTCGAAATTAATACATGATTTGTACTGAATTTTGAATTTCATGTATTTATTGGCTTGAAATTTACAATACCATGTATTAGTTAATATTTTCAAATTTATTATAACTCGAAGATAAATTCTTATACATGTCTATATTTAATTAAATAATTACATGCCAAAAAATTTGGGGTTCTCACACGACTTTTTAAAACCTTATCAGCCGGCAGTCACATTTATATCTGGTTAATGCTTAGAAAAAGCGGTTAATGACAAGGTGCAATCCTTGAGTATAATTGGTGCATTGACAAAGCTCAAGGGCCGAGTTTTACTTTAAGCACTCCTCAGACAAGTCAAACCCTTATGGCAATATGTTTTTAGCACAACCAGATCTGTAATCTTGAGTCTTATTGAGCATTGCTTGGCAGGATTTTAGCCATGTGCATGAGCACTAGGACTATTGCATTTACTAAACTTCTATAATTATATGTTACGGCAGTAACGGGCACATGAGCTAAAGATTAGAGTCGCAGAGATGGGGATGCTAAGGTGGATGTGCGGACACACAATAATTGATAGACTAAGAACCAAGTATTTAGAAAAAGTTGGGGATGCACCTATCGAGGAGAAATTGAGAGAGACACGCCTTAGATGGTATGAATACGTATAAATGCGACAAATAGAGGCTCCAGATAGAACATGCGAGACAACGGCTAGTACCCATATTACTTGACGAAGAATGATACAAAAAAAAACTTGGGTAATAACGATTAAGTATGATCTGCATTATCTTAATATAGATGATGATATAATAGGAGATAGAGCAAAATGGCGTAAGAGAATCCATGTAGCCGACCCCACTTGGTGGAATAAAGGTTGGTGTGTTTTTGTTGTTGTATTTTGCATAATATTTGTATGTTCACTTTTCTTCACTATATGCAGTCATTCTCGATTTATCTCCACTTATTGGATACTTGAATAATTATGTTGCTTTTGGAGATAGTATATCTCGGTAATTCTTTCATTTATGCACAATATCTTGTAAAACGTCTTATGTATGCAAACTTGTTGCATCTGACCTCTCTCTATTTGGTTCAAGTAATTTGTTGCAAATACTTTTCTAGTTTGATCATGTAAGGCCCATGGCACTACACCTTTTAGGTCTTCAATTTATTTCCTCATGGTAGTCTATGGCGCACATACTCACAAAAAAGGTAGTGTCACGAGCCTTAAATATCATTTAATTATGTAATCATAAATGTCTAATTTCCACGCTCTAGATTGATATCTCACCAACATTTTTTAGACAATAACTTATTGAATTTACGTGGCTTCTACTCCCATGCAGGTTCTATACTTTTGGGTCCATGGACGCCCGAGAGCGTGGAAAACAATGCAAATGATACCAATCATGTTCTTCCAACTTATGGTTATGCACAGATGTATGGTGAAGTGTCGTTAGATTCCTTCTTGAAGTACATCACAGTACAATCGCTGACAGAAGAAGGGTTAAGGAAGCTTGGGCCTTATGTAGCAACAATGGCTGAGGTCGAGGGTCTGGATGCGCACAAGAGAGCCATAACCCTCTGACTGCTGGACATTGAAGCTAGACAATTATAAAATATGAGATAAGTATGTCAAATCCCTTTTGCTCATCTGTACGATTATCGGTTCAGAACAAACATCTTTAAATTTTCTGATTGTTATCATTTTTTTATTATCTTGATGGTGGATAACAATGTTGTACCATAACGGGTAGAACTTAATTCACCCGAAGAACAAAATGCTGACAAAATTTTTAATGACGGTAAGATCAATATGTAATTAACCATTGGGAACTCCATATTTTTCAGGTTATTTTCATTGCTTGGGTTTCACTTTAATAAGATCATTGTTTTTTTTAAAAAAAATCAAGAATTTTGGAAATTATCGTATACATATATGTTGTGAGACAGCGTGAATTGTATGAACTTACAAGATACCCCAATGGTTGAGGAATTAATTTTGCAGGCATAGATTAATTTAATAATGTTTTTAATGCGTGTTTAATAATACTGCTCTCTTATGAAAGTGTTTCACTTTTGTCATTTGAAAGTATGTGTTAGTCATCTTCAAGTAATTAAGATATATTTTTAATAAAGTATTTTCGCGGTATTACATTAAAGTAGAAATCTCAAAATGACTTCTGCGAGTTAAAGAAAATAACTTGTTATGGAACTTCTGTGGGGATCACTTGTCTCAAGACCCAAATTAATATAAATATGAAACATAAAAATAATTTGTCACTCCCTATGAAGCTTTAATTTTTTAAACTAACAAAATTTGGAAATATTCAAAGGCAGTTGTATAAACTTTTTTTATGACGAATCTACTAGCTCGTTCACAAAGCCAAATACATAGATATAAGTAGGACATGAAGTGGGGTCTCTTGATTGTTATCAGACTCTTGTTGAATCTGTGTTGCAAACTACAAGTTCCATGCTACATCTTCAAAAGAAGACCTGTCACATTCTTCCTCACACAAACCTCCATTATAGCTTCAGTGAATCGTCCGAACATTCCTCGCTAACTAATGTGTCGACCACACTCTTCCGACCCATCGCATCTGCTGTTAGGCTATCTTATAACTGCAGAATTTATATTTTCAGAAGAGTTAGCCATCTCTGCATTGGGAATGATACTTCATTATAGCTTATATATAATTGTTTGTGGGACTTTTTTAGTACATGGGGCGCGGTTTTATTGCATGCCACTCGCATTGAATTGAAAATTGAAGCATGTTCCTTAATATAGGATACACACTTCCAGAGTTCTATCTCTATAGTTTCTCCTAACTCTAAGGTAATGAAAGATATCAACTTTGTGTCCACCCTGGTTTTCAGGAAAATATAAATTTACAATGTCTTTCGAAATATTTATATCATTTATGGATACAATTACTAGCTCGTCCAACTACCATTTCAAGCAATATTACTCCGAAGTCGTAAACAACATTCTTAGCCTCGCAGTTCAATCTGGAAGTGTGAACAAAAGAAAATGTCCACGATAAAGATTCTTTCGTGCTTACAAAAAAGGGCCATAACAGAAGATTAGTGAACTAATAACAGAAACTTACAATGATTCCGTATTCTACTTTGATCCACTGGTCGAAAGTCCAATCTCATCTTAAAAGCATAATAAAGAAAAAATTAAAAGAAGAAACAAACTGAAGCCACTGTTTTCATAAACAGATATTGACCTACCGATCTTCGATTCGCCGCCAATAATGGTAAATTGTATGTACTGATCTTCACATGGAGCTAGATTATGGTCCAACAGAACATATTTTGTTTTCAGATGATTCAAATATACATCAGGCGTAATCCATGAATGAAGAAACTGGATAACCAGCACAACTTCTATGGCTGCAGCTATTCGTTGTGTCAACGTGAACTTTTGTCTTAGCTTGATTGTACCTCTATTGAATAGGTAATAATCCCAACAATCGTAGAATCCAAAATCAATACACTGAAAATTCATGCATTTATTTAAGTTATCAAATTATTTATTTAATTTTAACATTATTTTTACGATGCATGATTTATGATTTGCATTATTTTAAATTATTACAAGTTTATTTGATTCACGTTAAAATATTTTCTTGAGTTTTATGTTTCAGGCGAATATTCAATGCGGGATCGAAAAAAGAGACCGGTGACGTTTTAGACAATTTATGAAAATGTGATATTTTATTTCAAGTCTAGGAAATTGATATTTTAAAAGATGGAATTTTTAACATTTTAAAGCATAATTTTATTTATTAGGTGATTTTAAGATTTTAAACTTTCCAAATACTAATTTGATTATTCTGAGATTTCTCAAATACTAATTTTTTAAAATCTTATCTGGATTTTTTAAAAGAGTAGGTCTCTTGTGAGACGGTCTCACGAATCTTTATCTTTGATATGGGTCAACTCTACCGATATTTACAATAAAAAGTAATAATTTTTCATGGATGACCCAAATAAAATATCTGTCTTACAAAATACGACTCGTGAGACCGTCTCACACAAGTCTTTGCTTTTTTAAAGTATAACTGAAATGTTTTATGTATCCAAATATTGATCAGAGAAATCGAACTCGTGATTATTAAATATTTGATCATTTATTCCACTAACTTGAACCAAGACATATATAATTTTTTTTTTGTCGGAAGAAATGTTTGTTACAAATAAATTTCAAAAAGTCGAGCGCACGATTTTTTTGGCCGCAATACTGGAAACAGTTAGGGATGGCAATGGGCCAGGGCGGGGGCGGGTTTGCCATCCCCATCCCCGCCTCCATACCCGTCCCAATCCCCGCTTTTTCGGGTTCGGGGAATCTCTAAACCCGAAACTTCGGGGATCAACTTCCCATCCCCGTCCCCATCTCCGTATCAAAAATAATAATATGGAAAGACGATGACGAATTCGAAGATTTTCTCAAATCAAAACTTATTATTATCTATTATTATTAGAGATAATATTAATATCAATATCGATGTTAATAATAATAAGATTATTAATATTTTAAAAAATAATAATATTATTATATTATTAATATTAATAATACTATTATTTTATTATTGATATTATTTTCGGGGCGGGTTCGGGGATTTCGGGGATGGGAATAGTAATCCCATACCCGTCCCGAATTACATCGGGGATTTTTTTAAATCCCCGAACCCGAATCCAAACCCGAAAAAATCGGGGATCCTCATCCCCTTTTCGGGCTTTCTTCGTGGGGCTCCAAACCCGTGGGGAAAGTTATTATCCCTGGAAACAGTAGAAGTGATTTCCTAGGGATTACTTGGTCATAAGTTGTGGTTTGGGGGATCATATGGTAATTTCATATTACATAAATAAAATAAATGATAATATTTACACGTCTAATTGATTTTTCTCTTCGAGCGCCGAGGAGGAAATAAGGAAAAGAAAACCCTTCCCAAATCCTAACAGATTATCTCCAAGTGATAAAATTCAAGAAAATCGAGTAAGTTTTTCATCAATTGAATTCCTAGGTCGCTGTGTTTTATGTATTTAGAGTTTTCGCTTGGTTGGTTCTTTTAATTGTGTGTTTTTTTTACTACTAGGTTGAATTCCTTATTCAATGTTGAATTTGCTTTCTTGATGAAAATTTAAAATTAGTAGTACCTTGATATGATTTCAGCTCTGTTCTTTCTTTTCTTATTCTTTTTTTGGTGTGTGCGTTGCGAAAACTAGTTAGTTGGAACTGAAAGAGGTTTTTTTTAGTGTCGTATAAATTTGACGGCCTAATTAGCACGTGTGCGCTTAATCCTTTTATCCATTTTGAGTGAAGTTTAAGACGTGATTTAATTTTTTCTTTTCAGCAACCTTGTGTGAGGAATTTAGTTTAGCATGATATATATTGCATGACGTTTAGCATATAATATTCTCATACTTCACTTGTACAATTTATTTTCTTTGCATTTTTTAGTTTACATTCAGTAAACACGGGGCAATAACTTTAGGAATATAAAAAAGTT
The DNA here is from genome assembly GCF_025594145.1 of Primulina tabacum. Lineage (NCBI taxonomy): Eukaryota > Viridiplantae > Streptophyta > Magnoliopsida > Lamiales > Gesneriaceae > Primulina > Primulina tabacum. Next base: position 33,493,926 of record NC_134566.1, on the reverse strand, counting down.
ATTGGTCGAAGTGTTGATTTGAGGTTTCTCACTTAGGATTATTGACTGGGTTAATAGCTTAACTTAGCTGTATTTCATGTCACTAATTGCTATTTTTGCCATCTAACTTCATATGCGCGTCTATGAAAGAAATTTAGTATCTTCCTTTTTGGCTTTCCATGATTAGGAGAAGGTTCACATTTGATCAAATCATATTTAGGTACTATTTTTTTGGTTCAAAGACCTAAATGTCATTAGATTGCTAATGTGATCTTTCGCTCTATCTAGTGATGTAACTGAAGTCTTTTGATGGCAGTTTGTGCCTTTGTGGTGACCGTGATACGTGATCCTACATAGTATTTCATCACCTTTGTGTTTCTTTGTTTTTAATTGTGGCTGTGTTGGAATTTGTCAACTGTAACAAGAAATGATAGGCAATGAACACATTCCATTTATTTTTCCAGTTATGAGCTTCGTCACTTTAAGGAATAAAGCTTCCATTCTTTACATATCCTATTCTTTATCAGATGGCAAGACATTGGTGAATACATTATTTCCACATTATGTTTCATAAGTTTGAATGTGATTTCTCTTCTTTGGTTTCATGTTGCAATTCGTTCTCAATCTCTAGTGTGAGGACACAACCCTTTTTCGTGTTTGACATGTGTATCTGGTACTTTTCTTGCAAAGTTGAATTTCAGCCGATCTATTATCAATCTAACGCGACATGATGGTTTATGACCGATGAAGAACAAGGTGAAGCAGAGGAATAACACAATTTGGGGCTGACAAAACACGCTATTTCGGGGTCCTCACAAGCGCAAACCATGCAAATTCTGGGGGCTATTAATGGTGTTCCAGTTTTGGTGCTCCCAGGTTCGGTCAGACGGCTTCTTGGACACCAACTTGGCCGATAAATTGAAGCTGCCGATAGAGAAACGAGCGTGAGAAGACCACTTGTGTCATGTTCGCGCAGTTTTTTCGACATTACGACAGCGATTATTTGTCTTGAAGCGATCCAAGTGTATCTTTTCCAAAAAGGAGGCGGCCTATCTAGGTCACGTGGTCAATCAAGCAGGGGTAAAAGTTGATGAGGACAAGATTCTGGCAATTACACCATGGCCAGTCCCAAACACGGTCATAGGGTTGCGAGGATTTTTGAGGCTCACCGGTTATTATCATAACTTTGTCAAGGATTATGGCACCATTGCAGCTCCCTTTGCAAGCTATTAAAGAAGACATCCTTCAAGTGGAGCGACGAGGCTTCTCGTGCGTTTTACCAACAAAAAACTATGATGACATCAATCCATGTTCTTGGCATTGCCGGATTTTTCAGCACACTTTGTTGTCGAGTGTGACACGTCTGATACTGGGATTGGCGCAGTTTTGCATCAAAATGGGCGTCCAATTGCTTTCTTTACCCAACTCTTATCACGACGACACAAAAAGCTCCTTGCATATGAAAAGGAGTTGCTTGGGTTAGCTAAAGCGGTGCACCATTGGTGGCCATATTTTTGGGGTAACACTTTTGTGGTTCGCACCGATCATTATAGCTTTAAATTTTACTAGAGCAGTGAATTACGACTCCGCCACAGCAGCATTGGGTTAGCAAGCTTATGGGTTTTGATTTTCACGTGGAATACAAAGCAGGCATCTCCAACATGGTGGCGGATGCGCTATCCAGGCGTGATGATGACGAGGGCAGTTTACAAGCTATTTCCTGCCTCAATCAGCTATTTTCAGCACGGAGAAACATAGGGAAACGGCCGAGCTTGACCACTTATCCAAAAAATCCAGAAAGGCGAGGCTATAGGGTCGTGGGAATTCCGAGATGGTCTTATATAGTATCGCCAATGTATTTATTTACCCGAGATCTCTCCCTCCATCGCCGCTATTATTTCGGGTACCCACAATGCCTACCATGAGGGCTTCCAGAAAACTTTGCATCGAATTTCCCGTGATTTCTTTTGGACAGGAATGAAACGCCAAATCCAAGAGTTTGTGGCTACGTGTCTCATATGTCAACGCAATAAGGTGGAACTTTTTAAACCTACAAGGTCAGTCCAACCCCTACCGATACCACAACATATATGGACCAATATATCGATGGATTTTGTCGAAGGGCTCCTGATGTCGCAAGGAAAAATTGTGTTATTGGTTGTCGTTGATCGCCTATCTAAATATGCTCATTTTTTAGCCCTCTCCCATCTGTATACCGCGGTGCACATAATGATAAAAAGAATTATCTAATTCACTCATAAAAGAATGGTCGTTGTCAATCTCAAAAATATGATATTCAATATCAAAATAGATAGAATAAGTATCTCCATTACTATCCCTAACTAAAAAAAAATTCTAAAGATTCCCCGGGGGAAAAATAGAGATGTCTCCTACGTTACCCATAATATATAATATGTGGAAGTATCGACGTAATTTCGTAGATTCATTTGGTTTGAATGTTACATGAAGAACATAAGCCAGATGACGGAACGGGAAGATCTAGGATGTAGAAAATCATACCATGAGTGATTCGGCAGATTTGGATTCATATACGATTACCTCGATAAGCCATTCCCTTCATTCTTCCTCTATATTGTTTACGGAATCTAGTTCTTTTGGGGTTATAGTTGATGGGTGTTTTGGAATTCCATCTCTACTGCAGAACTGGACGTGAGAGTTTCTTCTCATTCAGCTCCTCGCGAATAAAAGGCTTCAAAATGGAATTTCACTTAAATTTGAATCTATATTAAATAGATACACATTTTTTTTATTTATAAAAAAATCAAGTTTTCGCGGGCGAATATTTACTCTTGCAATCTCTATTTCCGCGCTAGGACTTGTTCATGACTTCTCAGTAGATGAATAGATTTCCAGTTCATTTCGCCGTCCCGACTAGCAGATCATTAAGATTCATCGATTTTTCTTTGATAACGTGTTTAAATTGCATGGGCTACCAAAGACAATTGTTACTGATCGTGATGTCACTTTTACAAGCTCTTTTTGGAAAGAATTTTTCCGACCGAGTGGTTTACAATTATGCTTTATGTCTGCATATCACCCACAATCCGATGGTCAAACAGAGGTTGTCAATCGCATCGTGGAGCGTTGCTTTACGGGGGATTATCCAAAGAAATGGGTAGGTTGGCTGTCGTGGTCTGAGTATTGCTACAACACCAGTTTTCATTCTTCTCTTCGCACTACGCCATTTGAAGCCGTCTATGGGCACCCCCACCACATCTGCTGTCATAATGCCCTGGTCTCTCACGCATTGATTCTATGGATAGAGAATTACAAACTCGAGATCAAGTTCTAATGGAATTGAAAAACAGCTCTTGCGAGCACAAAACTCCATGAAAACACAATATGATGCTGCTCATCATGAACTCCAGTTCGACGCGGGGAACAAGGTGTTGCTCAAACTGCTGCCATATCGCAAGAAATCCTTAGCTTCTCCCAAAAATCAGAAACTCGGCCCTCATTATTATGGTACATTTTCGGTAATCAATCTCATACAAACTTGAACTCCCAGAATCATCCAAAATCCATCCAGTTTTCCATGTTTCATCGTTAAAGAAATTCAAAGGCAATCATGATGCAGACCATGTACTTCCGCATTTTCCTCGATACTTGCATACGCAATGGCTGCCACGAGGTTTTAGTTTATTAGCAAGGACTGGCACCATCTGAGGCTTCTTTGGAAGTGGTTTCCGCTGTCGCAGCCCGTTTTCCTTATTTCAAGTTTGAGGACAAACTTGCATCTCAAGGGGACGGCAATGTCACCATCCGCAAAGATGACGTGGGCCGAGAAGAGGTTGTGGGCAACAATGTAGAGAACGAAACATACAAGCCCAAGGTCTATCAACGTTTCACTCATGGAAAATTTAGGGTTAAATATTGAGTAGTAAGAAGATTTTTTCCTTAGTTAATAAGGATAATTATTTCCTTGTTTTAACTATTTCCTTATCTTTTAGATTTCACCATATCTTTTGAGATTTGGTAGGATTTTCTTTCAGTTTGTTTTGGATCGCGTCGTTAGTATATGTAGGAACTTGGTGGGAAGAATTAGGTATTGAGAAAAATATCAATAAAAAGTTTAATTCACAAGATCGGGTGGTTCTTTTGTTTTCACGAGCCACAATTTTTGAATTAATCATAGGTTGTCAAGGTCGTAAATCACAACGGCAGGAATCCTATTCCGAACTAGGAGATTTCACTGTCCAACTACCCGTAACACGATCCCAAACTCAGGCACGTAACAGTGAACAACGTATGATCTCTGTGACTATATGTAACCTGAACTTAGCATAAATTTCTTGAATCCAAATCATGCTCTAGGTGGTTGCAGAAAACTATAAAACCTTATTGACTATAAAATTATGTTGTTTTCACATTTGCTATTTATGTTCTTTTAATCCTCCTCATAACTTTGAGTAGGATCTGTTTCAAGTTATCTCATTATATACTCCTAAAAGGATTTGTCTGCATTATATTTTACTGCGTAAACCCACCTACATCCCACATTGCTTTTCTTCTGGTTTAAAAAAGTTTTACATGTCTTTTTTTACTAGTGCATGCATTACTACTTTCTTTGGGTGTGTGCAATCCTGATCTAATTTTTGTTGTACAGTCTCAGGGGTCTCAATTAAGTCTAGGGTTGTGAGGACTATTTATGAGGAGATGCAGACATTGAAACTGCATTGACTTCAAACTGCACATTTGGTTGTTTTTCCTAATAGAAATTGTGGGTGGGTCTGAGTCTGGAGGTAATGGTTTACAAAGTTGCTTTCTTAATTGGCGTTTGATATTCCCTAGCTGTCTACCTCTTTGGCCATTAGATCTTTATACGTCGTGTTGCATAGGTCACTGTTGATTTTTTATTCCACGAGCATTGGAGCTACTCCATATTACATTTGTATAGTTTCCATATAGAAAATCGCTAGTTTCAGGTTGCAATTTATAGCTTTTGGATGGATGTAACAAATATTAATTGTTTAGCTGAGCCCACATATTTTTAATGTATCTTTCCAGCACAGATCTTATGGCTGAAATTGACCAGAACTTTTCTGAAGTTGAACATGCACGTGAAAGCGACTATCAGCGTGAAGATGAACATGAATTTGTGCCTGTACTTGAACTACATGAAAATGAAAATGAAGGACACGAAAATGAATCCATAGAAGTTATACCAGAAAACATAGAATCTGATGAAAAGCAGGATCGTGAAGATGTTTCATTAGCTGGAGGAGGTGCTGAAAAATGGCCAGGGTGGCCTGGGGAGACTGTTTTCAGGATGTTAGTACCTGCTCAGAAGGTTGGTAGCATAATTGGACGTAAGGGAGAGTACATAAAGAAAACATGTGAAGAAACAAAAGCTCGGATTAAGATTCTTGATGGTCCTCCGGGAACAAGAGAAAGAGCTGTAAGTAAATTGATTATTAATGTGGTTAAAATTTTACTATCTTGCTTTAAGTGCATTCTTAGCTCTAATTTGTATTAATGCATGTTGCTTTTTCTGTATGCAATTTTTCCCAATATCTGTGCTTAAAAGTCAAGGTCTGTTGAAGCTCATAAATTTGGTTAAAAATGTGACCCTCTTGCGTTTTCACTGAAAAGTAAGATAGACATTTACTTTTGCTTTCATGCATAGTTGTCAAAAGCGAGCACCTCTCGCCTCAAGGCAAGAAACACCACCAGGTAAGGACCCCAGGCGCAACGATTCACTAAGGCAATCCCAGACGCTCGCCTGGACTAGCCTTGGAAGTTCAAGCGCGCCTGAGTGATTTTTTTTAATTTCTTGTTTATAAGAAAAAGCTCAATTCTAAATCCTAGCAACCTAAATGTCGGAATCGGAAGAAGAGATCGCTGAATAGAAGAATGAGGTGAGGCCATCTACATCCAAAACAACCAGAAAAAGACAATTTCACATCTTTAGAATGAATAGTAAGAAGAAATTGACGTTGATCAAGAAAATGACGAAGACCAAGAAGAATACAAGTCCGAAAGTCCTGGGGACTGATGATTCGATGGAAGAAGATTAACTTGATTTGGATGATTCGAGAATTTTAATCATGTTACTAATTATTATGAACTTATTAATTACTTTTTGTTTTGTGTGACAATATGACTTAATTATTTCATATTTTAATATATTTATTCTAAGTTAAATATATATATTTTAAAATTTATTTATCCGTGCGCACCTCGCTTCTGTAAGATTTGCGCCTTGCACCTCAGGATCCGTGGCTCATGTATGCCTCGGTGGGCCTTGCGCCCATAACAACTATGGTTATACTTCAATACTTCAAGGCTTATAAGGCTCAAGAACCAACCCAATACCTGTATCTCTGACAAACCCTATGCATGGTTTCTCTGCAACTTGTTTGACAACCTTCGTATGAGAGTCAGGTCGAAGATTCAATTTTAAGTTTCTTCAGTAATATTTACAGAAAATCGGATGGGGAGGGGTGGAATATTGAAGGAATGGATCGGAGTACTATTAATGGTGAGGCTGGAGAGGAGTTAGAGAGACCGTATTCAGAGGAGATAAAAAAACACAGTGTTTGAGAGTGATGGATCGAAGGCTCTGGGTCCAGATGGTTTTACAATGACATTTTATGAAGAATGTTGGGTTACAATCAAAGGAGATATGATGAAAATGTTCCATGAATTTTTTGAGGGAGGTGTTGTAAATGGTATCACCGATGAGACATGTATATGTGTAATCCCGAAGAAACAAGATGCAGTTAAGATTAAGGATTTTAGGCCTATTAGTTTGATAACGAGTCTGTATAAGATTATTGCGAGAGGCTTATCGAAAAGATTTAAAAAGTTTTGAGTTAAACCATAGCAGATAATCAATGTGGCTTTATTGAAGGGAGACATGTTCTTGATTGTTGTCTTATAGCCAGTGAAGTGTTGGAGGAGATGAGATATATTAAGAAGAAAAGATAGGTGTTTAAGGTAGATTTGGAGAAGGCATATGATAATGTGGACTGGAGATTTTTGGAATTCGTTTTACAACAGAAAAAATTTGGAGAGAGATGGAGAAAGTGGATTAAGTGATTTGTATCGCCTGTTTCTTATTCGGTCTTTATAAATGGTAGGCTGAGGAGCGAATTCAAGGAGGAGAGATGTCCGAGTCAAGGGGACCCACTTTCTCCTTTTCTGTTCAATCTCGTTATAGATGTGTTGGGTAGATTGGTGGATAAGGCTAAGACAACGAACGAGGTCCGGGGATTGGAAGTTGGTAGAGAGAAAGTAGAGGTATCACATATTTAATTTGCAGATGATATTTTGTTCTTTGTTAAGACGGACGGTAAGTTGTGTGTTTTATTGAAAAATTAGAACTCATTCTGTCAAATGTCGGGTTTAAAGATCAATTTGAAAAGGAGTGCATTGTTGGGTATTAACAATACAAAAGTCGAATTGGAAGGGTTGACTGCGGAGATTGGATGTAGGAGGGAGGAGTGGCCTATTAAATATCTAGTGGTTCCTCTAGGGGAAATTTGTAGGGAATCAAAATTTTGGGAATATGTCGTGTTTAAGTTGTCGAAGAAGCTAGCGAGCTGGAAGAAAGCATTTTATCAAAGGGTGGCCGATTAACTTTGATTTCAGCAGTGTTGAATGATATGCCAATGCACGTGTTTCTTTTTAGAGTACTGAAAGGTGTGGCGATGGTTATGGAATGATGATGAGAGATTTTTTTAGGGACGGAGCTGATGGAGATTCTCACCTCCATTTGGTCGCGTGGGAACATGTCTGCAAACCGAAAGAGAGAGAGGGGTTGGGTATTTGAAATATATATTTGAGGAATAAGGCACTTTTGCGTAAATGGTTGTGGAGATGCTTTGTGAAGTTGGAGCCGATGTGGAAAAATGTTATTAAGAGCAAATATGGGTTGCAAAATAATGGATAGGATGTGGGCTTAGCTAGGAACGTTACCTTCAGAAGCCCCTGGAAATTTATTTCTCTAATTTACTCGGCTTTTCATCTTTTAGTGAGGACTGTGGCTAAAGGGGGGAATATCATTAGATTTTGAGAGGATAAGTGGATGGCTGATTCTTCGTTTAAAGATCGTTTTTTATCTTTTACGTACTTCCGGATATCTTGTCTGCCTTTTTGTATCTTTAACTTTATTCTAATCTATCATGATAAATATAGTTTCTTATAAAAAAATGTTAATTTGGGTGACTGCTTCGGATAATCGTGCTGTTGAACAACTGTATAATGTATAAGGAGATATTTTAGTGAGATAGGTGAGAGATATCCAAGGTAATCAGTAGTTTTACAATCTCGAGTTCTTTAGGCACTTAACAAGCGATACAGTTTTTAGTTTTTGTTTTTTCACGAATTATCACAATCGCATACTTCTTGTAAAATATCAAGTCAAGATTCCCATAAGTTACTGAGCAATACCTAACCATCACTTGAAGGAGAAACCTATGACGACACCTATGCCCTATACATGTGTTAAATCCATTTATTTAGGTAAAAGGCAGCATAGAATTCTGAAGTATTGAAACAAGTGATTTATTCATTAGTGAACTAAAAAAGTTTCTCAGACCATGATGTGTTGGTTGTATGTCGCCACCAAATTTTTCGGAAAAGATTTAAATTGAGGTTCCTATTCTGCCTCGTATATGTAGTGGCCACGAGGATTATCGTCGACACAGAATTGCACAATTGACTGAACCCCTATATAAATTGATGATAATGATAAGAATATTAAAGTTGCCGAAGGGTTTCTTATTTCAATTTTGAAGCATGTGTTATAAGCACGTTTTTTTCAGTCACTTTGAATGCTGCAAGGATGAGTCTTCTCCCAAATTTCATATTTTGGAATTGACCTTTGTGTCTGATCTCTTCTGTTGCTCTTCATATATATCAGCTTACCGATATACTGAATATCTTGTTTGTGATCAACATCATCTACCACATAAGTGATACCATAGTTCCTTCTTGATTTAGATTAATTAACTAATTTATTTGCAGCCAAAATTTTCGAAGGATAAATAACTTATTGGTTAAAGAATTAGCTGCACGATGTAAGAAAATGTCTATAGCAAAATAATTTTAAAAAGTTATCTGTATATATCTTGCTTCCTGCTATTCAATCAATAAGGATCGACCTCTTAAAAAGTTTGCTACTTATCGCCTGTCATATACCCCCTGTTTTTTTTAAAATAATCTTATACTTCTTTTTATATGAATACGATGGATCAACTGTTTTTAAAATTGACAAATCTTACCTGTGGTAATTGATAATCACTCATAACCACTTAATCTCCATTTTCCCACTATGGGCCATCTTGATGGTAAAAAAAATTATTACTGGCATTGATCTCAATTATGAGAAACCAATATATAAATTAAAATGGAAGAAGCATACATATTAATATAAGCACTAGTATTAATATTAACCCTGGAAGTGAATGTTTTTCTTATATGCAATGCAATAGCAGCTGAACATTAAATTTTAACATTAAAAAAAATGCAAGTCCCTATTAGGAACATACTGCTACAGACTCTGTGCACACACCAACCTATAGCTTTGACATAAATAAATATCTCGCTGACAGTATAGGGAGCTTATTTCAACTCATTTGAAACAAGAACAATGGATGGAAAGAATATGATTCTAGTCATTCTGCTAATGACCCTATGGTTCTACTTATTCTGGTATTCACTCTCATTGAACAAAGAATAATACAGTACATGGTTTTGTATAATAATATAGGGTCCAAATGCAATATAAAACTGAAGATCACAAATAATACTGGATGGAAAACTGTCTCAAATTCATTATCTTCAAAAAATATCAAGTAGACCCCTAAAACATCTTGTGGAGTCAAAAACTGCTTCTATGTGTGCCTCTTGGCCGACTTCTTGTCTCACCATTCAAGTCATTGATTTTTACGTCAAAATTGAAAAAGGTCATTTGTGATCTTGAAAAAATTTTATATCTTAGGATTCTCGGTAGTTATAAGATTTTCATTAATGATGTTCTAATATAAAGATCATAGACTTGATTTTGACAGGCTGATTGGGATAAGATTCGAGAGTGAACTATGATTTTGAGTTTATCATTGAGAGATTTTCACAAAGGGTCTGTGTTAGCATGTAGAATTGATTTTCTTTTTGTTGTCCCATCAGTTTTACCAATCTTATCTCGTGATGAAAGGCTAAGATTACCCTTTACGAAAAGCCTGATACTCCTTGGCATGTATTTTCTTGGGCTTGTAGAAGTGACATTTTAGGCATTCTTAGCGTCTCATTCCAAGCTAAAATTATTTATGCCCAATGGCCTATTGTCAGCAACCTATTTTTATTTTCTCCTTATGGTTTCTCTTGTGGTTCTGTTTTGTCAATCAATTTAATGGTGATGGAATTCATATCACCATTAAAAACCAATGGAATTTCCTGATTCCTTCCCTTAGCAAACTTTTCTGAAGACTTCTATCATACAGATATAGCCATAGTTGTTAAGGGCTCAAGGCGGACTAAGGCGCAAAGAGGTCTTGGACCTTATCGAAAAAAGGCGCACTATTAGTTTTTCAGAAAAATATATTTGTTTAATGCTATTATATGACAAAACATTATTATTGAAATAACTAATATAAGCAAAAATATATCATATCACAATAACTATTTATTTACTACTGCTATTTTACGGTAAACTACATTATTTTGAGATAAATTTGATATTGTGTGCTTCATGATGACAGTGGAACACTAGTCCACTGATGTACTCTTTCTTATGTTATTATTAATAAAATATCGTTTCTTATAAAAAAAATCGTGAGATTCCTTGTCTATCATGCCACATTAGATATCCTTCTACCAATCAATTTTCTTTTTGGTTATTTATCTTGTTGGTCAGCCTTTTGATTTTCATTTTTCAACTTCATCAGCATAATGCTATCTTATTTTTTAAATACCAGCCGTATATCTGAGTCTGTTTACCTTTTCTTTGGTTCAAATTTTTGTATACTGGAATTAATTAATTTACAGTGATGACGATCCGACAATTGAGTTTTTGGTGGTTAAATGGTGGTTCTTTGTTTTGTCATATACATTTTGATGAGATTATTTATCAATGCCAACACTTGAAACTTTTTTTAGATAAATTTTTTCATCATTGGTTCGGATGCTGTAGACTATTTACGTTAAGATGTGTATTTGTTGTTTCTGATTATTCGTTCAAATCTTACTGTCTAAGTGTTTGTTGTTGTTGGTTAGTTACTGATACCGGCCTTTCTTGGACAGGTTATGATATCTGCTAAGGAAGAACCAGAGGCCCCTCTTCCTCCTGCCGTGGATGGTCTTCTCAAGGTTCACAAGCGTCTAGTGGATGGGATGGAGAATGATCCTTCTCATCCTGCACCAGGTTTAGGAGGCAAACTCTCAACAAGACTGCTCGTTCCGGCTGCACAAGCAGGGAGTTTGATTGGAAAACAAGGCACAACAGTCAAGTCAATTCAAGAAGAATCTAATTGTATTGTTAGAGTCCTTGGAACAGGTTTTCACTTGGCTACTGTCTATTACCTGCTTTGGTGAATTTGAGTTGCGCTTGTGAATTAGCTCTTTTTCTTGTGTTGATACCATTGTCTTTATGTCTATATGTGCCTGCCTGTGAGGTAGTTTTTAGTAATATCTAGATGATAATTTCATGGTTCATTGATATTCTATCATCAATCCAATTTACCCAAATTTTCCGTACTTGTCCTCTTTTGTTTGAAAGCATTTTTGCGCCTTCTTTAATTCGGAAAGAATCAGGTTATTCGTGTTTGATACTTAATTTGTTTGTGTTCATACTGATTAGATGCGTAAACATATGCCTTTACTTTCAAATGGTTGATTTCCATCTGTGCAGTCTAACCTTCTTGTTATTTCACCACATAAAATTTGGGATATTTGAGGGAATAATCTGGGCAAACTTTATTTTTTAAAAATGACTCTTTCCAAGTGTATTTGAGTGTTTTCAAACATATGAGAAAGTCATTTTTTTAAAAAAATATTTGACCAAATTTATTTTGCTAACTACCCTTAATAAGTGTTGAGTTTATACCGAAACCTATTTTTGAACAAAGTCGTTCCCCCATGCTTCATGGTTCATCAGCAGAGGAAATCTAAGCGAATTTGTAGTTATGTTGACTTGCTACTTCTTCGAGGCTTAAAATAACCTAATTCTTAATCATATCTTTGAACTTGACCACATACCTGAGATTATATATCTCCCCAAGTCCTGAAATGGAGGAGTGAGGAGACAACAAACCAGGTGGTGATTCATGGAATAGATGTATTAACAAATTGCATCTGGTAGATTCATATTAGCCAAAAAAATATTCTTTCCCCTGAAAATAAAAGCCTCAGGAACCTGTTGATGTTTAACTCAAATTGAGTGCGCGCATTTGACTGAAAGCTTGGTGGAATGCTTCACTTAAGTAAAGGTAAAAAATTAGCGGAGGTAAGAGTTCATAACTCATTGGGACTTATGATTTGTTCTTAAATGCAATGCAGTGGAAAAATAATTCATGAAAGAGTTGATTCGTTGTAAAAACTTGCTTGGTATTATCAAATTTAGTTCTAAATGTCTTGGAATAAGAGAAGACCAAAATATAACTCGTAATACTTCAGGTTCATCAGATTAAGTTTTTTAAGTGTTTTTAAACCTCGGAAATTCATGATATGTCAAATGTCGTAACCATCTTTAGGCTGTTTTTAATTGTTATGTTGGCTCAATGAGCTTAAACTATAATATTACTCCAGTAGAACCCTGAGTTTTGGACAACCCGAGCTTGGGGAAGAATTATTTGCAGAAATCCAACCTGCCAGCATGTTGAATGATGTGGTTATACAGGTGGTAGTATTTCTCTCGTTTTTTTATATGCACCAATGCTTGTTGATTATTTCAACCTTTTCAAATAGAGATTTATGCAATATGCCATACCATCTAATGTGTTGAACGCTTAACTATGTCAGAAATCTTATACATTCTATATATGGCATTATTATCTGCAGAAGATCTGCCACTTTTTGCTCTTCAAGATGATAGGATTGTAGAGGTAGTAGGGGAGCCGGCAGGCATACATAAAGCCATGGAATTGATTGCTAGTCATCTGAGAAAATTTTTAGTTGATCGAAGCATAATACATGTATTGGAAATGCATGTAAGCTTTCTTTTCCGTAGAAGCCAATTGAAGACTAATTTTTGTTCAATGTATATTATATTTGTTGGATCTGGCTAACTGCTGGTGGTGTTAGATGCAAATGCCTAATTCTCAGATGGACCACATGCCTCCTGCCCATTCTTGGGGTCCGCCTCCTCAAGCTTTTCAGCAAAATGCTCCTGCAGGTCCAGGATATGGAGCCAGCCCTAATTTCATGCCACCACCTAGGCAGTTTGATAATTATTATACCCCCTCCAACATGCCGCCTCCCCCGGAAAAACAATCTCATCAAGGAGTATCTGCCTATGGAAGAGAATCGCTAGTGCCAGCACATTCGTCAACCTCCCAAACGGCTCAGTCAATAATTACTCAGGTTATCATTTTCCTTCTAGTATTTGGCTTTATCACCATCTATTTAGGTAAGTAAATTTGGAAGCCTAGCTGTAGCCTGTAGCGCTTTGAATGGCGATTTTTTGTTTTATTTTTGAATTTGTATCCAGGGATGATTTGCAGATCCTCTCTCATCTATGATTTAGCTAGACATTTCTAATTTACTCCTTCGATATTAGCTTGTGTTCACTGGAATGAGGTAAGTGCTCTGAAATGAGAAAAGAGAACCTGCCAATCTAAGAATGTGCCTGGTGTCTTGGTTATGGCTAACTAGGTATTATTTAGAAAAAACTAGATTTTTCCTTATCTTTCCCCCATGTTGCCAATACATCAGGATTGCCTATCAACAACTTTCAAATTTAAGCACATGAATACTTTTGCAAGTGTTTTAATTGTTCCCTTCGACAATAATCTCAACGCACTTCATCCTAATGTGAAGTCCTTGATTCAGAGGCAACAAAGATGTATATCTCAATGTTCACTATCTGGGATGAGAATGCTTATGCCCAAGGTGATTGTGTATCTATTAAATAAATAATTTGGAGCTTGGTATGTTTGCAGATTACGCAGCAAATGCAAATTCCATTAGCTTATGCTGATGCTGTGATCGGCACACAAGGTGCAAATATTAGCTATATCCGACGGGTTAGTGGAGCCACAGTTACTATACAAGAAACCAGGGGTGTTCCTGGGGAGATGACAGTTGAGATTAGTGGAACCGCTTCTCAAGTCCAAACAGCTCAGCAGATGATTCAGGTAGGCAGTGTAGCACTGTAAACCATGCTTTAGGGATCGGCCTTCTAAACCTTATTTGTTCTTTCCATATTTGTGGTTATCTTGCCTTTCAAGTTTGTAGCATACTCGACTTTTCTGGTGTTGCTTTATTTCTTTTCTTTTTTCTTTTTCTCTTTTGACATTATATTTAAGTATTCGATGAATTGCAATTTTGTAGCTTGAAGATTTTTTCTAGCTTGTCTATTTGGGGGAGAAAACTGAAATGGCGAATTTATCAAGTGTAGTATGGTTCAGATGTTTATTTGTTTTTAGTTGGAACTTCATGAGTTACGTGGGAATGGTATTTATAGGTAAGGTAGAACTGTAGATGATGTCACCGCCTTTGGGAGCTGCTGCATTTCTTGTTCTCTCTCTTTTTTTTTTTTGTGTCTGATGTTAACTTTTTGTTGACATTTAAGATCTAGTTTATTGCTGTCCTAACAAATGAACCGAAACCTCTAAGCTGTTAATTGTTACAAAAGTAAATTGGAAAACTCTTTTTTTCGCATTTAAAGATAGAAACATCTCGCATAAACAGTAGCACTTTTAGTTCCCTTGACTGTTAGAAAATTTTTGAATGATTCGAAGACTGTTGTCATGGAGAAGGCTCTTCAAAGTGATATGACCCTTTGAAAGGTTGTATCTAGTGAGAATGGCTTGTTCTGATATTCCTAATCCCACCGGGGAAAAGCTACCATGATAGCATATTAAGATAAATAAAATGCTATATCGTGAGATGAGGTGAAGGACCTCGCAGTAGCTTCTGTTTTTTGGAGAATTAGTAGCTTCTTCAATATCATTAACATTCTATTTTGTTATTCTGATACTGTATTGGGCTGGTTTCACATTGGGCCAGTTATATAGTGAAGTGATGCACAGATCATGTCCCAATCACACTTGGGCAAAATCATATTATGTGCTTTTGCTGTTTTTTTTCTGCCTGGTCACTTAGTCTGCACATTTGACTGTGTTAATATGGTCAATGGAGTTGACTAGTTAAATAATTTCATTGCAGAATTTCATGGCAGAAGCTGCAGGCTCAACCCAGACACAATACGCATCATCGGCTGATCAGGCCTTAAATTCTTATGTTGCTCATGGTTCGGTATACACATCTCCTCCTTCGAATGCTAGCGTTGGTGGGCAAACTGGAGGGTATAGCTCCGTGTATGGGACTAATTACGGATACTGAATTTGGTGAGGTTCTGGTTGTAGTGAGTCTACCTGGAGCCATTCAGACTAGCTTGCCTCATCAAACTACTATAATTTGCAATATTGTACTTTTTTTTCCTCTTAGAGATTTGAATGATGTTAAAAAGGCACCCATCTTGCAGGCATTAGTTTACTGCCAACGATATACTTTCATTGTATTCCCATGAAGAGCTCTTCTTACAGTCGGTAGAATCTCATTATTCTTTTATTCTCAGATATCATATTGGTTTTTTGACCGACGTTCTGCACTACTTGTAAGTTGTGCAGGAGTCATGCTATGCTACCTTCCTTACTCTCAATGCCTAGTTTATGTTCAAATTCAAGTGAAGTTTTACGTGTGGCTAAGCCAAGGTAAATTATTCAAATTGAGCTGTTAAAAGATACTGTATAAATACATCATGACTTCCAAATTTTTAATTTCAATGTCGTTTTTGTAATAATAAAAAAAATGAAAAAAATATTGAATGATTCAAAAATCAAATAAGGAAAAGATCGAAGAAATTGAACTATTGTTATTTGAAATGAAATGTAAACTATGAAATAATAGTTGTTATTCAATAATTTGTGAAAAAATTATGTGTCTACGTTGATTTATAAATTTACGATTAATATTCATAGTGCACTCAAATTACTACTACTTTACTACTGGTATACACGAAAGCATGGGCAGCCACGGGAATTATTCCTCTCTTGCGTATCTATCAATTTCAGAGACACTCCACCTTTTTTTACTTTGTTTTATTATTCAAAATAGTTCAACCACCAAAATCCAAATATTATAAGGTGCGTTTGGAGTGCGACATTATTTATCTCCGTATTATTATCTTATTCAATTTCATATTTATTTGATCATATTATTTATTTATTAATTAATTAATTATCTTACATCAATCAAATCATTAAATTGAAATTACAGTATTATCTTTAAAAAGTAATATTGTTAATATTTTCAAAAAGACAAAATGATAAATATCATCATATCTCAAATTAATCAAATATAATTAATCAAATCAAACATTATAATAACTACCATTTTCTATTTATTTTATTATTAAAAAATATTATTTATCTTCACGTTATTTATCTTATACCCTTGGGTTTAGGTACTACATTTCATTCTCCTAACTTATACAGTTATTTAATTAAATTTGCATTAAAATACAAATATAGTTTCTTCTTTTTTTTTTTTGGAAAAGAAAAACTAAGTTATACTGAAGAATTACAGTGATTCCATAATTTTGAAAAATAACACTATGTTTGGTTTGAAATTTTTGTGCGAATAACCTTACATATACTACACTAGCGCGTTAATATTTATATTATTCAATTTTTTTATATTATTTATTATTTCTAAAAATATATCTCGTCGAGTGTATATCTTGTATTGGATGCAATAACTATCTTTGCTGGTTTGATCAATCGAAACGTGATAATTGAGTTGTACGGTTTAAAATATTTAAGTTACACTGTTACTATCAACTATGACTTTTGGTAAAACAGCAAGCACTCGATCCTACGTTTCGATTTATTGTTTCTTAAAATTTTCATTTTCGTAGTTCGAAAATAAATAAATTTTTGATCATATTGGTCATGTCTCATATATTTAATGTAGTTATTGACTAAAAGAATAAATTTTTTTTAACAAAATAGTTAATGTTTACATTTATTATTTTCCAAACTAAAAAATATGTACTTGTTAATAACAAAACAGTAGGTCTCTTGTGAGATGGTCTCATGAGTCTTTATCTGTGAGACGGGTCAACACTACCGATATTCACAATAAAAAGTAATATTTTTTCATGGATGACCCAAATAAGATATCTGTATTACAAAATATGACTCGTGAGACCATCTCACACAAGTTTGCCTAACAAAAATTAGTATTAGAAATCTTTCATTGGTTCAAATTACAAGTTTATCAAGTAGGTTGCATATTTTCCCCCATATTTCTAAAACATAAATTAATATAAAATATCATTTGAATTATGTAAACTATTTTCAAATAATATTTAAAAGCTTTTTTCTTTATTCTTATATTATATTAACAACGTAGTCTTTGATTTTCAAATTTCAAGTGATATATTTATTATATTACTGGTATAAAAGAGCCAATCTTTTCAGAATTGTGATTTGTCTTTTAAGTCCTTCATTAATTTATAGATCTTTTAAGCCTTCATTAATGTATAGATTTTATTTAATTATTAATATTAATCTATACCTATAATCTATTTCTATTATTACCTATATAAAAGAGCCAATCTTTTAGAAATTTGTCTTTTAAGTCCTCATCAATACAAATCCAAGAATTCAATAAAGATATATATGTGAATTTCTAATTGTTGTAATAGTAAAAATGAAATATCAGCCCTTCATTAATTTGTAGATTTTAATTAATTATTAATATTAATCTATTCCTATAACCAAAACATTTGTCTTTTAAGTTCTCATCAATACAAATCCAAGAATTCAATAAAGATATATATATATATATATATATATTTGTGAATTTCTAAGTTGTAATAGTAAAAATGAAATATCAAATTTTTTAATTTATTCGACTTAATATATAATTAATTAGTAGCCTAATTATTCCACATAATATATAATTAGTAGTCTAAAAAATGCTAATGAATTATCAGTACAATTTATATTGATTATAGTAACAAAGAGTTTAATAAATTATTTAGTAGAATTCATATCAATAATTATGAATGTTAATATATTAATAATATAATAAAATACGAATCTCATAGAAAAATTTAACGAGTTAGCTATAATAAGAAATTTAAAGATTTTAGTAGAATTTTTTTAAAAAAAATTATATATCAGACAAATTTATAAATTAAATAAACAAAATTTGGTTGTATTGGAAACATCTACTAAGAATATTTAAGATTTAGGCGCAATGGTCTAAAGTTAAACCCGACCATGGTTTTCAAAAACATTGAAACCAAAATCAGAACTAAAATCTTTTCTTGGCTTCAGTTCTAAAATCAACTCTCATAATATATAAATTTAAGGATTTGTCTTTTAAGCCTTTCATTAATTTATAGATTTTAACTAATTATTAATATTAATCTATACCTATAACCAAAACATTTGTCTTTTAAGTCCTCATCAATACAAATCCAGGAATTCAATAAAGATATATATGTGAATTTCTAATTGTTGTAATAGTAAAAATGAAATATCAAATTTTTTAATTTATTCCACCTAATATATAATTAATTAGTAGCCTAATTATTCCACATAATATATAATTAGTAGTCTAACAAATGCTAATGAATTATCACTACAATATATATTGATTATAGTAATTTATATCACTTCAAAAATATAATGTAACTCCTATATTAAATTTCTCAAATAATCTATCTTTATACTACCTTTAAATATTTTACCCTTTTAATTTTTTATCTACATGTTATTTTATGATTTTAATTCAATTTTGTAATTATATTTTAGGGTAGTTTCTAATTAAATAATAAATTATAATATCACAAGAAGATATAAGAAAAAATAATTATATATGCAATAATACTATAACATGATAAGTATATAATAATATATTAATATGAAATTTAATACTAATATATTTTATGAGTTTTTAACTAAAAATTGAAATTAAAGAGTTTAATAAATTATTTAGTAGAATTTATATCAACAATTATGAATGTTAATATATTAATAATATCATAAAATATGAATCTCATAGAAAAATTCAGAGAGTTAGCTATAATAAGAAATTTAAAGATTTTAATAGAATTTTTTTTTCAAAAAATTATATATCAGACAAATTTATAAATTTAATAAACAAAATTTGGTAGTATTAGAAACATCTACTAAGATTATTTAAGATTTAGGCGTAAGGGTCTAAAGTTAAACTCGACCATGCTTTTCAAAAGCAGTGAAATCAAAATCAGAACTAAAATCTTATCTTGGCTTCAGTTCTAAAATCAACTCTCATAATATACAAATTTAAGGCAAAATTTTAGAACAATTAGTTTCATCGTTTCACATATTTTATGATCATTTTATTTGATATTTAAAAATGGATAATAGAAGTAATTTTTTAAAAAATTATATCTCAGAAAAATTTATAAATTCAATACATAAAATTTGGTATTATGTGATCTTTTGATTTATAATTTTTAATTTTTATATATAATATATATATATATATATACTATTTATGAAATTTTAAAAAAAAAATCAACAACAAAATAAGTGACAAAATATTGCATATAATTTGTCTATGATACAACTGTAAATCTTAAAAAGCAAATGATTTCAAATGTTCAATATTACGACCTATTTGATAATAAAAAATGGATCATAGAAAACATATAATTTGAAATGTCCAATGAACATATATATACAATCACTAAGCATATAAAAATAAGAAGAGCTGGAAGTATTACATGTTAACGTTACTCATCTCTTTCCGACCATTAGAATGACTGCTTATATAAGAAGAGCTGGAAGTATGTAAGAAAAACATCAACGCGATACATATTCATCAAGCTTTCAACAGTGTGATTATCTTCAACCGTGCATACTTAAAGAGTTTGAGCACAATCAAAGATCATATATGTATTGCTCATCAAGCACGCACTCAACAGAAAGTTATTTGATCATTCAATGATTAAATTTGTGCTACTAAAACAAATTGTTTACTTACATCAATAATCTTTTGAGTTATTTGATTAATAGTGGTGTCTGATGAACTAAGAGTTCTAAAAATCCAGAAGTGTAAAGTGATCACTAAGAACTCCAAAACAGGCAGTGTGATAAGTCCTGATTGGAGTGGGTTGTTGCAAAAAGTTTTGTAAAGCTAAAGTCTTTTAATAGAATCCTTCATACAGAGGAAGAAGGGGTGACGTATAAGTGTTTTTCTCCGAACATCCATAAAATTCTCATGTCTTTACTTTTCACAAGTCCTTATATTTCGAACTATATCTTGTTGTTTAGATTGTCAACCGGTTGAAAATTTCATTAGAAATATTGAACTGCCTTCCGCATTTTTCACGTGATTCATGAGAAAATTTTTCAACCGTCTAAAAACGATTGAAAACAAATTTTAAAAGTTAATATTTTTTAAAGAATTTATTCACCTCGTAATTGAAGGCTTAATGAAAAATATAAATTAAGTACTTTTTAAAACTTTATTCATTAACTAATGTATATGAAAATTAATTTATCTATGATATATAATTCTAAAAGCAAAAAGTAAAAAAGTTTTGTTGGAGGTTAAATAATATTTAAATTGAATATTAGAGGTTATATTTCATGATCAATATTATTATTTCATTAGTTTTGATAATATTTTGATGAGTTAGTCACAAATATTTTAAATTAATAATTATTTGTCATTATTGTGCTTCACTTATATAAATTATGATTTATGCATTTATAAAATCCATAATTGAGTTAATTTTTAGTTTATTATACTTTATACGTGGTGCTTAGATATATATTTTTTTCAAAATTTGTTTCAGTTTAATTCGTTCTATGTATCATGCTCATTATAATTTATTATATAACATAAAATCAACATTTTGAATTTTAATTTGAGATACTAATGAAATTACAAAACCACATAAAAAGAAACAAATTTCATCATGTTCCAAAGGAGAAACCATAAAATTCAAGATAATGAAAAAATTTGATAACACTTTTTCATATTATGAATATTCAATAAAAAATGGTTCTTCGATTTCACTCAATATAAGTGTTTTATGTCCACTTACTCATTACAATGTTTATTCACCACGTGCACTGCAATGCACGTGTTACTTGCTAGTATAATAAAATATCCAAAGAATCTCAAAACAAAATTATATCCACAATTTTATTAACGTTTTCGAGAGACAACTGAGAAAAGAGGAGAATATAAAAATAAAACAAAACAAAGAAAAGGAAATTTGTGGGAACAAAATCATTCTTGGGGAATATATATATATATATATATATATATATATATATATATGTAGAAAAATCTCCTGGAAATAGAGAGAGAAAAAAGTTGGGCTCACGTTTGTTTTTGTTTTAGTCAGCGGTGGTGGTCAATTTGTTGCTCAGATCGGAAAGGGAGAAGAAAAATTCCTTTGTAAGTGTTTTTTTTTTTTTTTGGGTTAGCTGGTAAGTTTTAGCTGGATTTCTTGATTTTTAGGCATTCGTTTGCGGTGGTTTGCTGGATCTGCATTTTCCATATCTTTTATTTGTTGGCTGCTGTTGACCTCGTTGTCTCCTTGTGCATATACGTTTCTGTGGGTGCAATATTGTTTTATTTGGAATTTGTTTGAATTTCATGGTAATCTGTTACGTGAAATGAGAGCCTTTGAAAGAGTGATCTTGAACTTGTGTTTTCGAAATATGTTTGCATAAATTTTGATTTTTTTTTTACTTTTTAGACGCGCATTATAAGAAAGTTTTGAATGTTTTGTCTTCATTTTTAATGATTTTACTTGGTTTGGAAATGGGGGAAGTTTGGGCGATTGGGTCATTTTTAATTTGATTTATGTTCTTTTCTTTTCTTTCTTTTTTCCTGGGTTTTGTTTCCTTATTCGTTTATTGGAATTGGGAATCCTTGGTGTTCAACTGAAATGAACAACCTTTGGTTTTCAAGGGGGCGAGGAGTTTGCTGCATTTTTCTACCTCTTGTTGGATTAGTAATATCTGCCTTTTTTTGTGAAAAAAGAAAAGAAAAAGAAAAAAAGCTGCAAAATTCATGTAAATTTGAATGATGGGCTGAATTCTTTTGCTCAATGCTCTTGGAGAAAGTCTTGCAATAATGATATGCTAAGATCGTCATCTATTATTCACAAGTATTTAAATTTATGGGAAAATTGTTTGTTGCTTTTTAAATTTCATTTCACTTAGGATCATGTATTTTGCCCAGAGAAGGGTGATATAATATAATATCGATAAATTTGAAAAAGTTGATTGGATTGAACTAACAAATGATATCAACAAATTATCAAGCCTTTTGAATTCTTCCTTATTGTTTGAATGATGTTCCTTTTGAAAAGTATATAATTATTGATTTCTGTAACACCTCCATGTAGAAATACACCTAAATAAAGATCATGGTGATTACATTTTAATTATGCTATTCAGTCGAAGTTATTAGGATTCTTCTATTTCCCAGAGAGTTTTATTTTAAGATCTCAAATTTAGCTTTCCAAAGGCTGGGAGCATGCTTTATTTTTTTGGGATGTTGAAAAACTCTTTTCATTCCATGAAACCATCCTCTCTCTTTACAAGAAAGGATATCTGAAGTATCAAAAACCCCATGTCATTTGATACATTGGAGTTGTTTCCAAGCAGGAAGATGGGGAGGAATGTGGCTGGTCTACACATTGACAAGAAGCCCGGTGCTGTCAATTTGAAGTCAAATGATGCTGCACCAAAAGATGCACCAGAAAGTGTTGATACAAAGGATTATGAGCTAGAGGATAATACTTCAAAAGGTATCAAAAGCATCAACCATGACCCCCAGGAGAAAAAAATGGATGAGCCTCAATATTCAACTGACAAAAAATTGAGCTCGCCGGTGAAGCCTGAATCGGGCTCTGCTGTCAATGGGTCAAATAATTCGAATTCTTTTGAAACTCAAGCACCTGGTCCTGAGGGTGAAATTAATGATTCGGGTGAAAAATGTTCGCCAAAGTCTAATGACATGCATTCTCCAAGTGATGCTAAGAAGTCACAGGTAAATGCTTTAAATGTCATGTTGTATTTGTATCTCTTCTCCATTCGTCTATCACTGAGCCGGGTTCGAGAGAAACAGGATAAGGGATTGTCAGCCCATGACCTCTTGAGATAAGGAGTTGCTCAGCTAATCACCCAACTATTCTGAACTTTAATGCATTATTAGTTTTTAACTTCATCCACCTTATGTTTTTTAATGAAGATATTGAATTTCTAGCAGTGTTCTAAAAAGCTCCGCTTAAGCACGTTTAAGCTTGAAACTCGACAAAAACGCCCCGCTTCGGAAAAAACGGTTAAATTGTAGTTTGACCGAATTAAGCGTAATTAAGTGTGCTTAAACACAATTAATCGCATCTATTTGTTTTTAAATTTTTATTTTGAAGGTATGTCTTTTTATTTTAAAATAATAAATTAGGTTTATAATTTCGATGTTTATTTTTTAATTTTAATTATGATTAAGTATTTGTGAATATGTGATAATGATTTAACAAATATTTAACATTTTTTAATGTGATCTAGTTGCAAAAACAAATAAAGATTGTAATTTTGAGATTTTTATGTTTTTATAAATATGAAAATTAATGCATCAAACTTAAATTTATCATATTTATGTATTATTTTATATATTTATTGGTTTGAGATAATTACAATTACATTAAAAATAAAAAACATTTTTTTACGCTTAAGCATGTGCTAATCTCGCTTAAACTTGAAAAACTTGGAGCTCGACATCCGTGCTTCGGAGCGCTTCACGCTTTTTAGAACCTTGATTTTTAGTATGGTGCATTGGCATGATGAGAATCCTCGTTACTTTGACATTCATGTAAATAGTTCATAGTCTAAGATATTGTTGGCTGTTTAGTGAAGTTTTATTGTGTCTTGATAAATCGTGTTGGCAATACTGGATAAGTTGCACCGATATGATTATACGAAAACAGGAAGAAGAAAAGGTCACTTCAGATTTTGGTTTCATGGTATTTAATGTGGTTTGTGCCTATTGAGAGGTGAAAGGCTGCCTCTTGTCAGTGGTAGATTTAGCAAAGTGATTTTCACTTTGGCTTAAGTGGAAATTATTGTTTGGCTCTGATCTTGGCCATTTTTGTTCCAGGCTAACTTTCCTTTTATGTCGAGGAAGCAGCTGCAACCTCATGACACTAAATTTTATGACGAAGATGATAATTGGTCTTTGGCATCCTCGTATCCTTTGTCTGAGTCTTCCTCTTCTTTTTCCTCATGAATTTTCCTTTTTTTTGCCTTCTAATTTCTTTCTCTCTTTATTTCTTGTTTTTGTAATGTTAATTTCCTTAGCATTGGTAGCACTGCCACGTCACGAACAATCAAATCCCAAGTCACTGTAGCAGTGGCTCCATCATTTGTTTGCGTGGATCGTGCAGAGAGACGGAAGCAGGTACTTCTGATTAAGCACCGAAATAGATTTACTTTATGTTGTCATCAATCTCATTTGCTCTTTCTTTTAACAAAATTTCCATAGTTTTGACTTCGCCCACCTTTAATTTTCCTTATTTTTGTCTGCGCCGTCCATTTTTAGTTTTATGCTAAGTTGGAGGAAAAACACAAAGCTTTGGAGCAAGAGAAACTTGAATATGAAGCTAGAACCAAGGTGGAGGTTTACTTTGTGGCAGGATTTTTTAATTTGGTGTTGTATACAATGTGTTCTCTATGTTCTAATGTTATCTATGTTCTCTTCTGGCTTTAGGAGGAAGAACTAGCAGCTATAAAGCAGCTGAGAAAGAGCATGACATACAAAGCAAAGCCAGTTCCAAGTTTTTATCGCGAAGGACCTCCCCCGAAAGCTGAGCTTAAAAAGGTATTTCAGCCTGTATGTAAGATTTACGTCATATTGACACCAGACAACATTTCACTGCAAGTTCTCATATGATATCTAGACCAAGTAAAAATTGAACAAAGGAATATCCTGATAAACTAGATGCCTCATAGCATATTTATGCAGATTATATCCATTTCTGTAACATCTGCCAAAACCTTATGATACGAGTTCTTGGAAAAACGTTTAGGCCTTTCATGTTACCCATTTTCTGATGGTAAATAATCCACCCTGTCATTCTTTTCCTTATTTAAAACAAATTATGTGACCAGTTTTGTCGTATGCAGTTGCCAGTGACCCGCGCCAAATCACCAAATCTAACACGGAGAAAGAGCTTTGGAGATGCAGTGAGATCATCTCCAGTGGAAAAGGGACCTAGTGGGCGAGCAACTCGTTACAGTGTGGGTGTTTATAAGGAAAAGTTGAGTGGTACTGGAAATCCAAGGATCATCCAAAACAGTTGAAAGGGACAGTGGAAAATTCTCTTGCCAAAGAACTGGGCGGTGCAAACATTTCTGTTGAGTCGTGATTTTCTTCTGTAGTTTCAGTTTGACTATTAGAGCACAAAAAACTCTCCCTAGTTTTGTTGTATTCTGGTAAGGCAACTCTTTTACCGTGGCGAATTGTGAAAAGTGATCTAATTTATGAGCTGTATATGTCGTGTAATTTACAATTGATTATGTTTCCTTAATGTATTGGGTACAAATACAATGCACGTTTAAGATGTTTTATTATTGTTATTATGCACAAGGGCTGGGCTGCTTTTTGGGGGACAAATTTGCTTTTGAAATTGATCTCACAAGTTATATCTGAAGGACAAATCACTTTACGTAAAATTAAATATTAAATAATATATATACAAACATAAATCGATCAATGGGAAGGACAAGAAAATGATATTCTATTATTCATGCAATTATTTATTATCTTTATATCATATATCATTCATAATACAATTATTTATTATCTTTATATTATATATAATTCATAATCTCTTCTCATGAAATATCATTTTTGAAAAAACAAACAGAATCATGGCATAATAAAATAAAAGTTTTAGTCTCGAGCAACGCAACGCAACGCAACAAAAGAGTCAGACTTGTTGAGGATTGAGTTTGATTTAAGCTAAAATAGGAATCATGAGGTCTTGCATTTTATTGTGAGGAAAAATTAAATAGATTTTCAACCGATGTATACGAGAATGCACAAGAACAAACAATTATGTTTGATTTAATACTGTAAGAATACAAATTTTGCTGACTGAGCTTTGACCGAGAATATATAAGCTCAAGCTTCGTAAGTAGGTTCGAAAAAGAAAACATGAGGGTTAATCTTCTCATATAAATAAAAGCTCCAATAAATGTTGAGATACTACCACACCAGTTGGATAATGAAAAGTACAAATACGACAACTCAGAGATCAATGCAAAGTTTCTCAAAACAAAACGAAATTATAATAGGTCCTGCCATATCCCCAAGGGCACAACCTGCATTAAAGAAAATATATATATATATTGATTAGACCTTGAACATGGATGAACTTAAAACGAATTTTTCATTTCCCCGTTCAGATTTACCCATACCAATCCATTGACCAGTTGAAGGGCGAATGACAGCAGCTCCTATCCCACCGCCAATGGAAGCAAACACGAGCGACGCACTGCACCTAATCGTGGTACCATAAATTTTCTTCCCAAGAATCTGAAAATTTTCTGCTGTATTTACTGTATCACCACTCGCTTCTTTGTTTTTATACGTAGAAGTAAAGAATCGATAGATATCAATGCCCACTTGGACAAACCATGATGCCAAAACTCCAAGAAAATGCCCTGTTTAAAAATGGGACAAAACTTGAACCAGCATTCTGTTTCAACCAAGTCAAACAAGATTCGTGCGGAGAAGTTAATTGAATTACCTCTGAAAGTGGTTCTGCTGACGCAGAAAACGTAGTTTGAAGTCGTCATTCCCCTTCCAGCCTTCCGAGTGGCTGACTTTGGAGCATCTGCAAGAAGTAGTTAACAGTATCATTCCAGCAGTTCAATACATTTTATATTTATTAACAAATTATGTTTCATGTTTAAAAATGCATCACATCGGACGATGAAAGTGATGAGAAGTAAATTAATTTGTATCGCATGATTTGGGAAAAGGGTACCTTTGAGAAGTTTCCAAGCCATACGCTGTGAAATATAGTGAACTGCGAGTCTTTCAAGAACACGTCTTGTCGTAACTACAGTGGTCTGAACCAAAACTTCTCCTAGTATTAGTCTGACATTTGAATGGGCGCAAAATTTAAAATTAGAGAGGGAAAAAGGTCACCTCACGACAAATTTGTTTCACAGACTTCTTGAAAGGCACAATCAAATCCACACGAGCCTCGTATGGATTTTCTTGAAAAAAATTATCATCATCCTCTTCCATTGGTGACTGAGGCTCCAAAAGGGGCAAATAAAATAACACAAACGACCTCAATGAGGTCAGTGCGAGAGCTTTCCAATGAAATGCTGAAAATAGTGGTTTCATTTCAATGTTGTACGTTTTCGTACTGTGTTTCAGCGTGTCGTCTCGAAATATACTTCCAGATGGAGTCCATATATTAGACAGGTAATCTTCACCTACCGCCAGCCCAGCGTCGCAGTAAGCAATGTGTGTTTCACCATTTCTGGTACACAGTCATCATTATAGAGATATGTCAAAACCAATACGTTATCAGGTCATCAATGAATTTCATTGAATTTTGACAAAAATTCATGTTTCATCAGTCCAGTCATACACTGACTTGATTAAAAGGAGAGAGATACTGATAAAGACAATGGTGACTTCGAGTTGCAATTTGCAATAAATGAAATCTCCGCCACCCATTCACAACCACAATCATATGTTGCAAAGAGATACAACCATTAATTATCAGGCAACCAATTACAAATTTATTCACGAACACAAGCATACAATAAAGTCCATGTGAGCTGAAACCAATCATTTCTTTATATAAGCAGTAAAACATCTACTCACAACAAAAACAAGTACACGGATGTGTACTCTCACTCAAAGGTGACACCTTTACAGGGATGATAGATCAATAACCAAATCGGTAATATAAAAACCATTTATTGAGTACACACAAACACTGATTGCATAGATAATCAGCCTGTATACATTTACACACACATTACACATTACATAAATGTGTGTGCGCGCCTAATATTCCAGATTGGTTCATTCTTTCAATCGTGGCCACCACTGCAAGAACCTTCTCATGCTCCCTGGCAGCTTCTACTCACTTCCCATCACCTCGAAGCTATTGCTGCACGTGTCTAACACCCTCGATGAACTAATAATCTGCTACACAACAATGAATTAGCTGGGGAAATAGCAGCACGCCTCTAGGTTTAGTTATGAAAGATTTCCATCCCAGTAACTATGAAGTGAAATTCATGATTTACTTAGATTAATGGTTCTTTTAAGCTTATACGTTCCAAACAGATGCTAAAGGAGAATCCATCATTAAGGGGGAAGTGATACCACTTAGTTATCTGTTTGCATTTCTAATATATTGTTCATAAGGAGTAAAATGGAATTAAGACGGCTGAGAATCCCCTTCCGTAATTCTCAAATGTCAGATGTCATGCATCGGGCTCTAATTACCCGCTCCTATCTTCATCTTGTTCGCAAGTTCATTCCATTCCCATCACCAGCTGATATTTTTCCACCTAATAAATGATGGGAGGAATCCAAAGGATGCCAAGGCTACTCCTACTGTCCTCGTATGCATATAAGTAAAGCTCCAAGACAGTGTGATGACTCCAACAATCATTCAGTAATTTCTCTTGGACTATAATCTTCATAGCTTGGCTCGATCCAGTACGGAAGAAAGACAGAGTTAAAAGCCAAAGAAGATTAACCACTATTCCATGTGCCATGGCTCCAACTCAACTATGTTTCCCTCAACTTTATCATCGTATGAGTACTATTTTCAGACTTCATATTTGATACTAAGAAGAAAACTTAATCAGGAGGTATGTAAGTGGGGACTCGGAATTTGAATAAACAAGTCACTTATTCTCTTAACAATAATCATAATAAAAACAGTACAAACAGCCCGAGGCTATAGGGAACGGCTTTAAATGAAAAAATAAAAATAAAAAATTGATGGATAATTTTTTAAAAATAAACCATCATCCCAAACAACAATCTCTAGCATTTTCATAATTCAGCACATTCTACTACTTTGAGATCATATAACTAGCAAGCTCTCTGTATTATAAAAGTCGGTATAAAAATACATGCCAAAAAAGAAAAAGAAAAAGGAAACTTAAGCTCAAATACAAACTCACCCGAACAAAGCCCTGTATGCAAAAGGTGTTGAAACAGCGAAAGAGGCAGCAAGAGTGTTGGACAAAAGGGATCTCGGATGAACCTGTTGACCGCTATAGCTAGGATTTTTTCTCAGAAAATCCAAAAGTAACGCCACACCCGCCATTATTCAGAGTTTTTTCGATTCAACAAAAAAGTATCGAGGCAAACAAAAAAATCTGTAATTCGCTCTCCGACCCAACTTTCAAATCGACAAATTAACGAGTATAGAGCTATGACATCTCGTATGCATTAGCATTCAGCATAGATTAAAAGGGATGCGGTAAAAATCAAATCTTTGTGCAATTTGCGTACGGATTTTGATGGAGAGTAGATCCTAGATTACAAGGGAAATTTAGGTCAATCCTTCCCCATGGCATAAGCAATTTTGGTAACCTATATTTATCGATTTTGGTCCAGACAAATTTCAATTTAATTTTTTTGCAATTTGAGTTCATGAAAAAAAATATATATTAAAATTACAAAAATATAAAAAACAAAAATAACGGATTAAAATTAATTAAACAACAAAATATGGCTAACTAAATAACTGTTCCGAGATTTAAAATCATACCAATATTAAAACATTTAAATAATATTTAATTGGTTGTATATGTATTTTATATATAAAAAAAATGAGTCATTTAATTAATTTATAATGTTTTTTTGTAGTGATGATGTGTAATTTATTAAACAATCTTAATTATATTAAGGGCCAGCGAATTTGTGAGTGCTGTGAGAGATAAAAAAATGGGCCGGACCAGAAATTTTAAATCGGAGGAATTAAAATGTTATTGTTAATCTAAATATGATCTTAATAATTTTGAAACATGGCTGTTTATTTAAAAAATAATTAGTACTCCATTTATTACTTCATAAATATAAATTTGAAATCAATTTTTACTTTTAATAAATAATTAAAATCATTCTATTTCATTTCAATTTTTTTTTTGAGCTCACAATTATAATATTATAGGAAATTTACCTTTCAAGATTTTTATTTAACTAAGTTTTCTTCTAAAAAAATATTCATTTATTCATATATATGAGATTTTAAAATTTAATTCCATCTATAGAACGTACTTAAAATATAAAAAGCTAGTTTTAATATTTTGAGATAATATATGATAGAATTGTATATCTTGTGTGTGTTGGAATACATTATATACGGATGTATTAACTTTTAAATCATTATTGTTATTGTATATATCTGTTGTGCCTAAAATATAATCCAAGAAGCGCACAAGATTTACCAAAGCCCAACAACAGCCCAACAGATGCTAAGCCCACAAGAGTTGCAGGCAGTTGGTCCAAGAAAAGCACGATACGAGGGTTAAGCCACGACCCAACGTGAATGATCGTGGAATGTGGTTGAAACTCCCCACGGAGTGTAACAAAAGCAGAAGGAATAATCAGAAAGTGACTACCGACAAAATCAACACAACAAATCTACAGCAAAGCTCTGCAGAATTCCTCTCAATAGTTCATCTTTTTCCAATTTCCAGTATTTTAGTTCCTTGAGATTTTTAAATATTCCTTCAACTTTTTTGTGATAATGTCGTTCAAATTCATAACAGCGTAATTAAATTTGATGTTGTTCATGGATTCCTCCTGTAATTTTGTCTTATTCCTCATTTTATGTTTTCGTTTTTGAGCCATTTCGAAGGAGTTAGAACTTACGACTGAATCAAGACTCGCAACGCTTGGTAAACGGAGTCAGATCATTCACAACTTTGGCACGATCACGTGCCTGGCACGCCCGCAAATTTTCGTGACAAACAAGTTGGCACGCCCAGTGGGACCCAATGCCTCCAAAGCGTACTGAGAAGAGTGAAGGAATTCCTCCATCACTGGGGAAAGGTCATCGCTCACAAGAAGAGTTTCAGGAAACTGATGCGGAAGGAAGAACAGTTGAAAGGCTCGTACACCAGTTCGAGGAAGAGACTATGAAGGAAGGAATTGCTGTTTCTGGTGGTGATGGGTCTTCGCCGAACTTCATGTTGGCCATGGAGAAAAATATCCGCAGCGATCTCAAGGAAATGACTCAAACTTTCGCTACTGTCATGATGGAATTTGTGTCAGAAATGAAGGAATGAAGAAAGTCTGCAAAAGGCGAAGTGGTTATACCAGAGAGTGATAAACTTCAAGAGAATGACGTCAAGCTGCTGAAAGATCAAGGCCAAGGAACAGAAGTTTCTCAGGCAGGTGAAAGTCGCCGCTTGGGGGAAGCACGAATTCCTGAATCTGCCAGGGAAGGGAGATACACTCCTCCGCAAAAAAGGGATGAGGAGTTGGGGTTGAAATTCCAAAACTGCAGCAACAGTAAACAAATGGCTGGTAACGTGTTCTCTGTGACGTCTCCTAACTTACATCCAGGGATGTATGTTGATGGGGGAATGCGTGGATATTCAGCGCCAGGTTTGGGGAATAACACTCGGGGGGCAATTTATCCTCCTCACCAGTTAAGACAAACTCCAACGTTGGATTTTGAGATGGTACGTGATGTGATTCAAGAGTTGTATGGCCCATGAGTGAGGCCAATCAACCGACCAGAATTCCATAAACCGTATCCTGATGTTGTGGATCGTGACAACCCTTATCCAAAAGGATACCGCATTCCAGACTTCACGTTATATTTCGGGGAAGACGGTCAATCCAGCGTGAAACATGTGGCCATGTTTACAATTCAGTGTGGGGAATTGGCAAATTTGGAGAACTTTTCTAATTACAAGTTACGTTTGTTCCCCAATTCCCTGACCAGTACTGCTTTCACATGGTATGCAACACTACCTCGAAACTCTATTATGACTTGGCACGATATGGAACGTCAATTCCATACACAATTCTTCCGGACATTACCTGAGATTAGTACTTCAGCCTTCCCGATGTGTTTGATTTCCTACTAGAGAAAGAAGGCTTCTATCACGAGTTTAGGGTCTGCCTAACTTGAATTCAGCTATGGATTCCAATAAACGTGTTACCAGACCTTCCAACTGGGCATCCTAATTCGGGATTTTATATCACAGAACTTTTTCATTATTTCTCCCTTTTTTCTTCAATTGCAATTAGTTTGAAAGTAGGCTGGGCAGCTTTCTTACCCACATGTGAGAGAGAAG